>NC_069659.1:92147500-92447500 GCF_027244095.1 Hemicordylus capensis | reverse complement strand
GTGTATAGGTTTTTCATGGTAACAATGAGATGTTCTGGGATGCCCATTTTCCTCAGGATATTCCACAACTTGACATGGTTGATGCAATCAAAGACTTTTATGTAGTAAATAAAGAACATATTGACTTCTTTTTGGTATTCTTTGGCCTTCTCAATTATCCAGTATGCATCAGCAATATGTCTCTTGTTCCTCGGCCTTTTCTGAAACTAGCTTGAATATCTGGCATTTCACTTGTAATTTATTGTACTGACTACAGTTTTTTGTTACGCCAATTTATAAGGCAATTTTGTCAGACACGCCCCCACCCCGATACAATGTTTTAATTTGAAGTTGTGTTTATTAGGAGGACAGTTCTCTATGGAATATAAACATTATCCAAACTTTCAAAGTTGGAAATGCAGTGTGCTTCATTGCAGTGCACTCCCAGGGCAGTTCCAAAATCTGAAATAACTGAGCTTAAAATAAAACATGCCTTCTTAAAATGATTGGTTTCTTATACTACAGTCAGATCCATTACTCTTGCTTATTTTTCAGGGTTTCATATGACTGGTTCAAACACTTATATTTTAGCTTCAAAAGCAGATAAAGCAGAGGGGGAACAATACTCTTTAAATAAAGGTTAAAAACACCCATTCGTTCTGATCCAGCAAGGGAGATATGCATGCACAAGTATCTTCTAGCTGTGGATTCTCTTGTTGATTGACACATGCAAGACAGATTTGGATCTGGATCTGGATCTGTATCTTTATTGTGATGTGCATCTGAATGCAAGGCATATCAGGCAAGAAGTCAGGTTTTGCGCTACATCGTGTATGTGAGTTTGCACATCCACAAATGTTGTTTTGGACTGTGGGCATATTGTGCATAGCTAGATCATTGACTGCAGTGGATTTACATATGATGTAGGTAAGATATTTAGCTAAGTGAAGATAATCTCAAAGCTACTCTTGTACACTATATGGGAAATTGTAAATGTCTGTAAAGGCTTGCCTTAAATTACCTTACCTTAAACCAACTGGAAAAATAATCTACCACAAATACTTAGCTAAATATCTTGAATAGAACTGTAATGTTAATGAAAATATATTCCAGAGGTATTGGTAAAATGCTGCCCATCATAGAAAAAGCTACTGCTCTTCACTTTTGATTTACAGTATCTTGTGTTCTGTTTGAGTAATATTTTGTCTGTTGGTAACACTTTCTTTTTTTAAAAGATATGTCTTATTGAAGGACATTGAAAACTTCATGCCTTCTTAACAACAGCCATGCCAATCAGTTAAATGCCATCATGGACAACATTTACCATAGAAGTGTAACAGTAGCTTCATGTCATTGGGTCACTTTGTCTTCATTTCTCCCTTTCTCAGATATCTCCATTTTTCTCACTATGTACTTAAGCACCAAAAGCTGTGATATTATGTACACTTACTCAAAAGAAAGTTCTTCTGAAAAAATTAAAGTGTACGCTTAAAATATTATTTTAAGATTGGGCTGCCATTTTGCAGGTTGACAACATGTGCTTCAGGATGCAAGGGGTCTTTCCTCCCGCAGATCCTCTCAGGATGCCAGGGTTGTGTACTGAAGGGAAGCAAATGATATTGCTGCTGCTTCTGTTACAATTCCTCCTATCAATCCCATGAGTTTCCTGGGATAATTTTCCACATGTGATGGATGTGATTCCACAGATGAGGGATTGAATTTCATTCTTTCAGGCAATGGTGTGTTTGAGTAGGTCCAGTGTTCACTTTTTACAAGTGACAACAGCATTGGTGAACAAAGCTGGAAAAATTGAGGGAACCTTTACATCACTTATTAAATTAATGATGAGCACTTCCTGTACAGAAAGAGAAATGTCTTTTCAGCTTTATTATTTGTATTTTTATTTCATTAGAAAAATATGAAAAGAGGAAATAATTTATAACCTTAAAATGTATTTGTGTTACTACCAAACTGGGTTCAAAATTATATTGTAATTTTTCTTCAGTGTACTCTTTGCATGGCAATTTCACTTTACTAATAACAGTGGCTGACATCCAGACTAATGAAGTGCTGATGTAGCAACTCTGCACACTCTATAAAGAAGGGACGCTCTTAGGTAGTCTCTCTTTCCCTCTGAATTTGACTGTGACTCCCAAAAATATATCCTTGAAGGTCACTCAGTCTTCAAGGACATGTTTTTGGGAGTTACAATGTACTTCAGAGGGAAGCACACTGTAATTGGCAAAAACTGTCAATTTCCCCCAGGACCAGTTCAGCTGTGTTAATCTGTATGTCCGGCAGCGAATGCCTAGAAATGGAAGTTTTAGTTTTAAGCTGTTCATGCATTTTGTATAATGCAAGTGCACGTCATATTTATTCCAGTGGATCTGCATTTTAATTTCCATCATTTAGATATTTGTGGAATATTATACTTTGAATACCACTATGGGTTAAATGTTGGATCAGACTTATATTCTTGCTCTGTGCAAGAATATAACATGTGCATTTTGTGAGCCTTCAGAGTATGCTGAGCCATTTGCTTATGTGTCTTCTGCATAGCTTTATGATGCAGCCAATAGTATAGTGAAGGACTATTATAGATATAAATTCCAGAAAAATACTCATGTTGCAGCAAAACACAAACATTCCTGTGGTACTTTAAAACTGCAATCTTTGGCACAGTTACTCAGGAGTCTGCCTACTGAAAGCAGCCAACAGTGAGATTTACTTCTGAGTAAACATGCATAGGATCGGGTTGCACAAAGTAATTGATTATGGCATGAATTTTATAGGGAGAAGCTTGCTTCCTTAGAAATGTGGTGGGATGGATGTGATTGTCGTATGTATTTTTGATCCTGTTACTTTGGAGGGCGTTTGGGATAGCAATTATTTGTGGTCTCTGTGTCCTTATTCAGGCTCTGCTGTTTTATCACTGCTGGTGCTGTGATTCTGTTGCTTTATTATCCTTTTATATGTTTTGTTTTATATTTATGTTAAGATGCCTTGCAAATCTTTTGGGATAGAAAGGCAGGATATGAATATGTTAAAATAAATAAGTACACACACATATAGATAAATATGGATTTAGGTATAGCAGCAGCAGCAGAAGAAAACAAATTAATAAGGCGAGACCTAAAAGATAACAGAAATGCAAAGAACACATCCTGTTTGCTGAGGTGTGAGACATGGAGTAGGTGTCTCTCTGTGATTTCCCTGTAATAAAATCTTTGTCCAGCTCTGCCTCATAAAAGGGTGATTTATTTAGTTAGCTGCCTTGCAAATGCAAACTGGGAATCTAGTGCTGAGTTGTGTGCTTTTTGGCTCCTTCAGCATCACCAGGAGTAAAGATTTTGCAACAGCAACAAGTCTCTTGATGATGCATGAGGCTGAACTGAATCCATCTAACTTTCTCTCTCTCTCTCTCCTGTTTTGGTTCTGCAGGAGTAAAAAGGAATGAAAAGTAATAAAAATCTATTTTGAGCATTAAAATAAGCAGACATGACTCAGAATACTTGCAGTGAACAGAGTGGTGAAGTAAAAAGGTGCCATTTTTACACAGTCGTTTTTCTGACCATAATGGCCTTTTAAACTTACTAAAATAGCATACTTACTCAGGCACTTTTCTTGGAAAACTTAGTAAAGTGGAGGGAAAGGGAATTTTGCAGGATTTGAGCATCTTATTTTCAAAGTAGACACAACTTGTGTAAAAGAACCCTTGAGACCTTTTTGAAAAGAACTTCAATCTGAGTAATTTTTGGTCAGAATTAATCTTTTCTTTACACTGTTTTGGATTATCCACAGTAGAAGTTAATGGTAGACTGGTTTGGAATTGTTCACTGAATTCCAGCTACATTTTCATGCCTAACACTGAAAAAGCCTGTAGTCATTTTTGAGAGACTATACAAAAGTCATGATATGAAACTGAAAATGTGTAAAGTGGGGGTCTAAGCTCGATGTTAATTGGAAACCACAGTGATGTAAGACTTACAGACTTTGAGGAAATGGCATAATCATTGGCCACATAGCTTGAAAGTTCCATAGCTACAGTATCTTTTAGGGGAGGCTGAATTTTTCACAGCTTTTTTTATTGAAAGACAGACAGTGTGGTGTAATAGTTCAATGGACTTGAACTAGGGAGGATGTTTCAAATCTCCACATGGGCCATGAAGCTTATTGGGAAGCCCTGGACCATTCTCTCTCTCTTGGCCTAACCTACCTCATAGGGTTGTTGCGGAGATAATGTGGAGTAATCCCATCCATGTTTGCCACTCTGATTTACTTGAAGGAAGGGTGGGATATACATGTGAGGAGAAAAAAGACTTCTTACCCTGATTTTAGTTAAATGGCATAAAATGACATTGCACTGTTGAGTAAGAGTTAGTTCTTCCATTTGTGTTGTCAGCCTAGAGATCACTGCTGGACCAAAGGAAATGTAGCCAGGATAGAGTCACACTTGCAGTTCCATTTGTGACCATCAGGCTTTTTCAATAGTCTGATAAAAGATGAAAGACCATGTTAATATTCTTTCTCTGAGTGCTCTTTGGAATATGGAGCAATATTTTAACAGAGCATTAAACATAAATGGGAGCCATCTCTGAGGTTAGTTAAATGACTTACAAATATCTTCAGATTAGAATTCAGCACTAATCCAGATCATTACTAAGGGATTCTTCTTTAACAAGAAATAATTTTATATCAACAAGCCACTTCATTAAAGTGGTGGTAATTTTTTTTAATGAAACACTTTCCCCACTATTGTTCTAATTGTAGTAGAGACACTGTAGAGTTTTTCAAATAAATGCTTACAGCATGACATCAGAAATCTTTTGTGCAATAATATAAACAGTATTGTATAATAATACGTAGCATTTCAGAGTGCTCATAGTGCTTAATGTACATTACCTCAATAATCTTTACAACAACTCCTTATGGTAGGTCAGAAATAATGGCTTACCCCAGACTTCAAAGTGAGTTCATGGCTAAGATAGGATCAGAACCAGGGACCTTCTAGCATATAACACACATCGTTACCACTATACTGATTTGGAGAAGTAATATCTCCCAAGGATCACCAGAGGAAGGTGATCAAGTAGCTGTGTGTGTGTGTGTGTGTGTGTGTGTGTGTGTGTGTGTGTGAGAGAGAGAGAGAGAGAGAGAGAAACTCCTGTACTCATTAATTAATTAATTTAGACATATTTGTATATCTCCAAAAACTTGCGTCTCTTCCATACTGTTTTATGTATGGCTTGGTTTGCTCTTTGCTGGATTGCTGGTCACTGTGGTGAAAGAAACTTTATTACTTTTTCCAGGCTTTATTTGTGTGTTTTGCACTACATGTATTTCAAATTTCAGTTTTCTGCCTGTTGTAGAAATATTCTGTCCATTTCCATATACCTGTAAGGGAAAGTGTGAGGGTTGTTCTAATATACACTAGTAAAATCTATTTGATTATTATTTATTTATTTATTTATTTATTTATTTATTTGATTTATATACCGCCCTTCCGAAATGGCTCAGGGCGGTTCACAATTAAAACAACTTATAAAACAGTAAAAAGCTAAAACAAATTAAAACAATAAAACAACTAACAATTTAAAACATTTTAAACAAAAATAAAACATTATCCCCAGACCCCAGCTCAAGAAAACATAGACTCAGTATAGAGGAAAAGGGCCACAACTTTGTTAACTATTACACACAGCATGGCAGACTGGAACACCAGGTGATTAATCACCCTTAAAGAACAGTGCGGGCCAATAGAAGCAGGTCAGAACTCTGAAATCCTACCCAGCACCCTACTGGGGGGGAGACACCCTGGCTCGGGAATGGGCAGGTACATCCCACCCAATTCCTTCAAAGCCAACCCCCCCTTCTGTAAGAGAGGGTCTGGATACTTCTAGGCATTCGTCCACCCCGGACCGCACAGCCCAAAGGTTAGAGAAGTCCTGAAGCAGGGTTCATGGCAATCATTCTCCCCGTGCCGCACAGGCTACAAAGGAGCGATTAACCAAACACCCCTTTTACATATCCAAGGGTGCTCACCGATGTTCTAACCCTCAAATTGCCACCCCGCCCGCACTGTTCCTGCCATTGTGGTTGACCTAACTCTAAATACGCACCCAGGACACAGAACGGAGTAGGCGAAAAAACCCCCAACAGTGGCCAATGCGTTGGGAGCAAAAAATTCCTACTCGGCCCCGTCAGGCGGCCAGTCGCTAGACCCGCTCTGCACCGGGGAGGGAGGGAGGGGAAAGCCGCTTCTCCTGTGGTTGCCCGACCCCAACTGAAGAGAGAATGGAAAATGGAGGATGGGGCCGGGATCGGTCAATCCTGGCCGAAGCCCGGCCCTTGATCAAAGAGGTCAAACGGAACCCTTCCTGGGCTTCGCGCAGGACAGGCTGTGACAAACTCCCTCCCATCTGCACAAGGCGGGGGGGGGGGTTATTAAGTCATTAAAAACACTAAATCAAGTTAAAAATTAAAAAATTAAAAGATTAAAATATATATATATACATACATATACATACATACACACAAACACACATACACATATATATACATATATATATATATACACACACACATATACATATATATATATATACACATATACACATACACACATATATACATTTTAAAAGCCCTGAAAGGCCAGGCCAAACAAATATGTTTTAAGGGCCCTCCTGAAGGCCAACAGAGAACTCGAATTACGGATTTCCGCAGGGAGCGCATTCCACAGCTCCGGAGCAGCCACAGAGAAGGCCCGCCTCCGAGTCGCCACCAGACGAGCCGGTGGCAACTGGAGACGAACCTCCCCAGATGACCTTAATGTGCGGTGGGAAACGTGCAGAAGAAGGCGCTCTCCAAGGTAACTTGGACCTAAGCCGTTCAGAGCCTTAAAGGTAATCACCAGCACTTTGTACCTTGCCCGGAAACATATCGGCAGCCAGTGTAATTGTTTCAAAATAGGTGTAATATGGTCTCTCCGGGTTACCCCAGAGACCAATCTGGCTGCCGCATTCTGAACTAACTGAAGTTTCCGAACAACGTACAAAGGCAGCCCCACGTAGAGCGCATTGCAATAGTCAAGCCGGGAGGTTACCAGCTGGTGCACCACTGTTTTGAGGTCATCCTCCTCAAGGAATGGACGCAGCTGTCGAATCAGCCGAAGCTGATAGAAAGCACCCCTGGCCACGGCCTCCACCTGAGAGACCAGGGTGAGGCCTGGATCCAGGAGTACTCCCAAGCTGCGCACCTGCTCCCTTCGGGGGAGTGTAACCCCATCCAGCACAGGGAGATCTAACTCACTCCTCAGATTCTGAGCCCCCACAATGAGCACCTCCGTCTTGCTTGGATTCAGCTTCAATTTGTTCTCCCTCATCCAGCCCATTACTGCCTGTAGGCAGGCATTTAAAGACTGAGTGCCATTTCCTGAAGATGAAAAGGAGAAGTAGATTTGGGTGTCATCAGCATACTGATAACACCCAGCACCAAATCCCCTGATGACTTCACCCAGCGGTTTCATGTAGATATTAAAAAGCATTGGTGACAGAATGGAGCCCTGAGGGACTCCATATAACAGCTCCTGCTTTGAGGAGTGACTGTCACCAAGCTCCACCATCTGGGATCTGCCCGAGAGATAGGAACGGAACCACCGCAAAGCGGTGCCCCCTATTCCCAACCCCCCCAGGCGACCCAGAAGGATACCATGGTCGATGGTATCGAACGCCGCCGAAAGATCCAGGAGGACCAACAGAGTCACACTCCCTCTGTCGATTCCCCGGTAAAGGTCATCCATCAGGCCGACCAAGGCTGACTCAACCCCATAGCCCGTTCTAAAGCCAGTTTGAAATGGGTCCAGATAATCAGTTTCCTCCAAAACCGCCTGGAGCTGGTTAGCCACCACCCTCTCGATTACCTTGCCCAGCCAGGGGAGATTGGAGATTGGCCTATAACTATCCATCACTGAGGGATCCAGGGTAGGCTTCTTAAGAAGAGGTCTAACTATTGCCTCCTTCAAACAAGAAGGCACCCTCCCCTCCCCCAGAGATGCATTTATGATATTAACCAGGCCATCTCCAACAATCTCTCCGCTAGATCGAAGCAGCCAGGTCGGGCAAGGATCCAGAGAACAAGTGGTAGGCCGCACCGCTCCAAGCAGTCTGTCCACGTCATCAAGAGTCACAGATTGAAACTGATCCATCCTAACACTGCAAGAGGGATTGCTAGATACCTCCCTCCCGGACCCTGCAGAAATAGTGGAGTCCAAGTCGGCCCGAATACAGGATATTTTATTTGCAAAGAACCCACTAAAGGCGTCACAGCAGAGTGTCTCCGGGAACTGATTTGAGGCAGAAGGAGCAGAAATTATACTCCTCACCACCCGGGATAATTCTGCCGTACGTGAGCCCGCAGACGCAATTCGCGCCGACCAAAATTGTTTTTTTGCCACACGCACCGCCATTGCATAGGTCTTCAAATGGGTTCTATGCTGCATCCTGTCAGATTCGAGCCGAGTTCTCCTCCACCTGCGTTCCAGTCGCCTACCAAGCCGCTTCATCCCCCGCAACTCTTCTGTATACCAGGGGGCCATCTTAGAAGCAGGCCTGGAGGGACGCTTAGGAGCAATAATATCTACTGCCCTGGTGAGTTCTCTGTTCCATGTTCCCACCATGGCCTCGATAGAATCACCGGCCGCACCAACATCGAAACCCTCCAAGGCCTTTTGGAAACCTGCTGGGTCCAGCAGCCTTTTTGGACGGACCATCCTAATAGGTCCGTCACCCCTGCAGGGGTGGGTTGCGTCCGCGAGTCATTTACTAGGAGGTAAAATCCTAGTAAATAGTAAAATCTGTTTAGTAATGTAGATTTTAAATAGTAAAATAGTAAAATCTAGAATAGTAAAATCTATTTGACAAGTAGATATGTTTCTGGTTGCTTGTACAAATCACTTCTCCCTAGGTAAGTACTCCTACACACTTGAATTGTATTATTTGGAATAAACTCTGCTGGCCTTCTAGCCTAGTATGATGAGCTATATTTTGTGTTGCATGATGCTGTGACTGTTAGATGCAAATATCTTGAATCTGCAGACTTCCCTGGTAAACAGGTTGTCATCATCTATCTTTTATGGAAGGGATATCTGAGTGAGAGCTGACACTTATAATCAAAAGATGTGCACAATTTATCTCTTGCTGCACTCTGCCACTTCAAATTGCAAGTGGGAGAGTGCAATGTTTGAATGCTTTCTTCACTTAAAAAGTTTCCAGGACATGCAGTAAAATTAGTATGTCAGGGAAAAGACTAACCTAGTACCCTTCCTCCCTGGTTTTGGAAATGCAAATTTTTAGTTTTTTGTTTTTAAATGAAGGGGAATATTCAAACATGCTGAAGTGATACAGCCCAGCAACACCTAACTGAGCCTTACCTTATCTTTTGACCAGGGGAAGGTGATGACGTGGCTGTGTGTGTGTGTGTGTGTGTGTGTGAGAGAGAGAGAGAGAGAGAGAGAGATTGTGATGCTGTACACAGGCAAAGTACCTACTCATGTACATATTCCACATGGCCACCATCTCATTTAAATGAATTTATAGCATGTGCCAGACCATACATACGCAATGGTGGCATACCACCTGGACCACAGATAGCTGGCATATTGACACTGTATGTATTTTTACCAACACACTCAGTATCTATATATTTAATTCTCCTGGGTGTGCCTTGGAATGTGCGTCCCCGTGCCCAGCTGATTGGCTGGGTGGCAGAGGCACCTGATTGGCCGAGGTGCACCCAGGAGGATTGGTTGCTGCGGTGGCAGCAGGCCCGGGCAGTGGAGGCCAGAGGTGGAAGGCCTGGCCCGGTGTGGAGGCAAGCGGCGGCAGCAGGCCTGGCCGCGGAGGCAGGGCCCAGGAAGGGAGGGGGAGAAAGTGTGTGTGTGGGGGTAGAAGTGGTGGTGGGGAGGAGAGGTGGC
Organism: Hemicordylus capensis; assembly: GCF_027244095.1. NCBI lineage: Eukaryota > Metazoa > Chordata > Lepidosauria > Squamata > Cordylidae > Hemicordylus > Hemicordylus capensis. The sequence continues at coordinate 92,437,551 of NC_069659.1, read as the reverse complement.
TGGGCCCGGCATGGGCCAGCCGTGGTCAGGAAGCGGAGACTGGGGCAGAAGGTGGGGGGGGAAGAGGTAACCGCCGGCCCCAAAGAGCACACAGATGCTCTGTGTGGGGCTGGCTAGTAGTAACTGAATTCAGATGAGATAGTGGCCACATGGAATGCTTACGTGGATGAGTGCTTTATCCATTGCCAGAGAGCTTGAAACTGACCTCCTTTGTTTACTTCCACTATTCTATTATTTAATAAATGCACACAATGTCCCAGCTCTATAGAAGCTGAGGAGCTACTTCCAGCAGCAGAATGGAGTAGAACTTGTAAAATTAGAGCCTCAGGTTAAGTGCAGAACATACTGGCTCAGATTATGAAAGCACATGTGTATAGATGGACTGTGAGGACTTGACTGGGTCTTGTGCGCAACCCCTGCAGTGATTCTACAGTGTGCGATGTACAAGCGGTTGAAACATCTGTTCCCACTCTGCCCGCTTTCTAGAAGAGCCCTGGCAGAAAGGTAACATGTCCCCTCAGCAATGCCTTTCCTTTCTTCCAGAGTGCAACAGTGTGCATGTAGAGGAAATGTGGGAGTTACATGTGAACCCCAGTCACGTCCCCGCAGTCCCTCTTTACCATGTGCTTTGGTAGTCAGGATGTGAGCCACTCTATGAGGTCATCCACAGAAGCAAAAACTGTGTTCTACCTGTGCTTGGGAGCTGTGTACTCCTAATTTTCAGTTGTGTGAGTGCAAACAACTAGGTAGGAGGAGGGAGAAGTTGCTTTTGTGGAAGCAAGGTAGGAGGAAAAGCTACCCAGGAGGCTTTACAGACAGGGCTTTTATTTTGAATACACTCTGGATTTTGATTTACTCCTCTGGGCTGTCAGAAACCAGGATAGACAGGACTTTGTTTCCCGCTGAATGGAGGCTGTGCATTCTGGCTTAGCCCGAAGTATGTCCGGCTTTTAAAAAAAATCCTCTAGTTTCAGAGGATTTCGGGGGGAAACCTGGGGCTTCTGTTATGCCCTGCAGTTTCTCTGTTATGTGTGGTGTCATATCATGCCAGTAAATTGGTATTTTTCAAAACTCAATTAATAGGAGTTTGACAGCTGTTTGGGGTATGGTCTGCTCTAAGTGAGAGGAGAGCTGGTCTTGTGGTAGCAAGTATGACTTGTCCCCATAGCTAAGCAGGGTCTGCCCTGGTTGCATCTGAATGGGAGACTTGATGTGTGAGCACTGCAAGATATTCCCCTCAGGGGATGAAGCCTCTCTGGGAAGAGCAGAAGGTTTCAAGTTCCCTCCCTGGCTCCTCCAAGATAGGGGTGAGAGAGATTCCTGCCTGCAACCTTGGAGAAGCCTCTGCCAGTCTGTGAAGACAATACTGAGCTAGATAGACCAATGGTCTGACTCAGTATATGGCAGTTTCCCATGTTCCTATGATTTGCAGTTGCAAGTGCTGGGGAGGTGTTGTTGCAGATTGGTGATACTCTGTTGAGGGAGTCCAGAAGGGGAGGGGGAGGGAGAAATTCCTGAGTTAAACACAAGCACAAACTGCAGCATGTGTCTTCCTGTGTTTTACATAGGCTCTAGATATGCAGAATGGATGTAACCTGAGCCCTTTTTTGTCTAAACTGTTTCCATGAAGTGTGTGTGTGTGTGTGTGTGTGTGTGTGTGTGTGTGTGTGTGTGTGTGTAGGGGGCAAACATGAGGTGATGAAGGCAGTCACTCACAAAGGCAAGGGTTAAGCATCCTGCTGTTTGATGCAGCTGTTTGGCAACTCGTCATGCCGATCTTCTGCTCTTAGCTGTCAAACTAAACAGAAAAAACCTCTCTCGCCTCTTCCTCTGTGTTATGATTTGTGATTGGTTGGAGGAAAAACCTGGAGCAAGTAGGTGGGAACGCACAGAAAAAAGATCTGCCAGGAAGTGCGTGGAGGAGCCAACATCTATGTGAACTGTCAATTTAATTCCCCAAATTAAACATTTGGCGAATCTGCTGTGAAGCAGATTCACTCTTCAGATACCCCAGGGCATGAAGCCATGTGTGAATAACTCCCAGGTTTTCCTCCTATCTTGCTTCCATGTGTTGCTAAAGGCTGTGCTGGGCTTCAGAAAGTATTGGGCCAATCTACAAATCACTGCCAATTGCTTTTGTTTTAAGTCCATACACCCAAAGGGCATAGGGTTCATACTAACTCAACTTGTGGTAAAGGACATCTATCACTCAAGGTGGGAAAAGGGGGTGGAGGAAAAGCTATATCATTATGGCTTTCCCCCCACCACATTGCTAACCTTGGGTTATGAAAGCACCAGAGTCAAAATAAGGGAAAGAGTTTATGATATGGAGCGGCAAATTGATCAGGGCTCCATTTCGGTTGGTGTCTTTTTGGGCAATCAAATTTTGAGTTTTATCCCTGCCAACTATTTAAACCAGTTAACTGTCCCAAGTTTCCACAGAACTCTGACACTGGCCCGATGCAATGCCTTGCGCATAGCTGTGATGGAAGGAATATATCAAAAAATCCCATAGGGAGAGTGTTTTTGCCCTATGACTCTGGTGAGATTGAAATGACAGCTCATGTACTCTTGTACTATCAGTACTATTGTGAAATTCAGCATAAGCTTAGATCCCCATATCTTAGTCCACATCCAGGCTGTACTGATTCTTTTAATCTTAATTTCCTCTTGACAGATCCGAGTGAGTTTAGATCCTATAATGTGGTCAAGTTCTGACTCATAGCTAGCAAAATTTGTTTAGAGTTTAATAAGAACTAAGCACTCTAGCACCTGTATGTATGTTGCATGCACTTGTTGGATATGCTGTTGCCATACATAGAATAGAATACAATAAGGAATGAGATATAACACTGTTCTGTATTAGGCACATGATTTTGCTGTCTTGCCGCCTTTATACTCAGTATCATTCTGATACCAGTGATGCTTAATTTTTACATATAGTTTTATGTTCATAATCTTAACTTTTAGCTTCTTCTACTCACTACACTACGTTTTTAGGTGATTTTATAGCGATCCCTTGTTTTTTTTGTTTTTTGCTGTTATGCTGGTCAAAGACCGAAATAAAGACTATGCTCCGGTTCATAACTCCTTGATGAGACTCATATAAAAGGGAAATGCTATAACTTCATCAAATGTACTAGACTATGTGGAAATAGTGGCTCTTCTGCAATGTCTTGGGCTTTTACTGGAGAACACTATATGCTGATCTTATGAACATCCCCCATGAGAGCAGATGGGAATTAAAGTGTTTTCTTAGGTTATCTATGCTTATATTGCATACACAGCACAGATTATTAATGGCTTTATGCAGCTGGGTTAAATTTAATATGATATTTTCTCGTTCTGTAAAAATAGAAACTCCCCCCGCCAAAAAAAATAAATTACTGTTGTGTCTTGTTTATTCAAAATGAAAATCAATCCAAGGAGAAAAAAACACATTTGGGTAAATGATTAGAGAAAATGAAGCTGTGCCAGGGTGAATTATTACTCTTTGAATAGTACTTACAGAAAATGGAAACATAGATGTTTTCAGATGGAGGCTTTTTCAAGAAAGACAGTATAGAGTTCTACATTAAAATATAACTAACAGTCATTTTAAAGAGGTCCTTGCTTGCTGCAGTAGATTGTGGGTACACTATTGTGCACAAGGATCTTTCTGTTCAACAGATTCATTGCAATCAGCCCCATGTCTCCCAATAAGTGATTTCTATAATTGCAGAAAGAGCTGACAGCACCAGCCATCCGTTTGTTAGGGGTACTTACAGCTCCAGTGTAGACAAAGGACTGTGGCATGTGTATATGGCCTTCCACTCCTGGAGCTTTTCCAAACGGCGATTAAACACTGCTTCACTACACTTAGGTTTGAGGGGAGTTCATACCACAGAATCATTTACAGCAACGTCAGGACAGCAACAGAAGGTGTTGTTCGTACACCTATTCTGCTTTGCAGTGGCACTGTTCCGCTTCGCTCTTGATGATTTGCATACTGCACATTATATGCACCCTAAAAAAGTAGCACTTTGGTGTAGTGCTCAAAGTAGCCTTTGGTGTAGTGCTCAGTTAAGCTAAAGCTTAACTTTAGGCACTTCCTGCTGCAGTGAAACCACCCGTCTGGGAAAGCTCCTTGTGCAACATGCTCTTGTATGTTTCTGCAGGGCCGCTGCACACAGACATGTGTTTTTGTGCACAGGCTACCCTTGATGGGCTATGACAATTTTCTTTACATTTTTGAACATTTTAAAATTAGAGGACAAATATATTACACTGTTAGGCATTGTCATTGTTTGTGATGTGAGTTTTCTTGCATCAGGAGTGTGGAGGAGAAGAAAAGCAACAGGCAAATGGAAGTCTGCAGGAGAAAAAATATATATAAAGGAAAAAAGGGATTGCCTATTGGTATGTTAAAAAATCAATTCTGTTAAAATCTCTATATTTAATATGCTAAGGTCATGTGTGGCAAGCCCAGCCCCCAATGCAGCCGCGACCCATCATTGCCCATCCTCTGCGTCATGAGGTGGCTTAAGGCGGGCAGGGAGGTGGGAGAGAGGGCTGAGTGGGGGAGAGCAACAGGTGAGCTGGGGGGAACAAAGGCTGAGTGGGGAGCAAAGGCTGAGTGGTGAGCGGGTGGGGGGGAATGGGCGAGCGGCAAATGGGGGAGAAAGCAAACAGTGAGCGGGAGTGGGGGAGGAACGGGCAAGCAGATGGGGAAAGCAGCTGCCAAGCAGTGAGCAAAGGGTGTGTGTGTGTGTGTGTGGAACGGCCAAGTGAAGTCTTCTGGGGGGAAGCCGAGCTGGGGGGAAGGCCAAGTGATGGGGCCAGTAAAGCCACTGAGGCCGTTCCACCCCCCCCCCGCCCTTTGCTCACTGCTTGGCAGCTGCTTTCCTCCACCTGCTTGCCCGTTCTTTTATATTTACATCCTTTACACTAACAACTTCTGCCACCCTGCCAAGTGTCTGGGCTGGGGAAGACTGACTGAGGAGGTGGGAAAGCTGAGTGCACTAGCACACAGATGCTCTATGTGGGTTCAGCTTATATTCTAAAATACTTTTTAAACAATGGTTCAAAATGGTTCCATAATACATATTATGAATAATACTTATTCAGGGTAATGATGTTAGTGATGAAAAGGCAAGTAGTGGGGAAATGACTTGACTAGCAAGCCAGAGGTTGCCGGTTTGAATCCCCGCTGGAAACACCTATATCAGGCAGTAGCAATATAGGAAGATGCTGAAAGGCATCATCTCATACTGTGTGGGGGATGGCATTGGTAAACCCCTCCTGTATTCTACCAAAGACAACCACAGGGCTCTGTGGTTGCCAGGAGTCGACACTGATTCGATGGCACACTTTACCTTTAATCAAATGGTAAAATCATATGGGGAGGAGAAGAATTCCTTTTACCCCAATTAATCCATACCCCCCCCCTTTCCTCTCTGTCTATGCTATTCTTGAAGCACTTAAGAGCAATTGGGGGGGGGTTGTTACAGGGGAGACTCAGAAGAATTCCCCTAAACCCAAGCTGTTATTCAGCAAGAAAGCTCAAGAAAGCTTCTAGTTTGTTTACAAATCAAAATGTATACCCTCCTACAAATCAGAAAATAAACAAGATTCTAACTGCCCCATAAGCCTGTGTGGTGTAGTGAGTGATTAGGTAGTTGGATGAGGACTGGGAGACCCAGGTTGAAGCCCTCACTCAGTCATGAAGTCCTCACTCAGTCAGATCACTGGTTGATCTTGGCCACTCAATATTTCTCAGCCTAGCCTACCTCAAAGGATTGCTGTGCTGATAAAATGCGGGTGGGGAAACTGACTCCTGTACATGGAGTCATCTGCTCCTGTGAGGTGCGCTCTCTGCCTGTCTGTCTGTCTGTCTGTCTCTCTCTCTCTCTCATTGTGACCAACTTTACAGACTGCTGTGAGGGAAAAGATGTCTTTTAAAACTTTAGACGCTTTTAATCCAGTCTAAGCAAGCATGGCTGCTTGATTTCCTGTATTTCCTGTGTGCCCTCAGTGATAGGGAGACTGTTCTCAGGAACAGCCTAACCCAGGCTAGGGCAGCACAGCCTGGGTTAGGCTGGTTGTGTGAAGTGTTGGGATCCTCATGGATCCTGGCACTCCTGTGCAGACTGACCTCCATAGTCAACCCAGCTGTTAGTCAAGGTTAAGGGTGCAAGTGCACCCTTAACCCAGCTGTGTGCAGCCCGAAGAAACACTGAGATGGGGGAATCACCCAGTGCACCGTGCATGGTACATTGTGGGATATGTGGCAGTTGGAACAATAAATTCTGGCCACATAGTATATGCATATGTATTTTAGATACAAAGTACATTTCTGAAAAGTATTTTAGATACAAAATTAAAAGTACTGGAAATACATATTTTAAATACTTGTATTTCAATTACTGCCCAAATCTGCATGCACACACATATGGGGAGGGGGAGGGGGGGTTAAAGCTGATTTTTGAAATTTATGTGTCTTTAAGGTTAGCAAATGAGAGTAGATTCATTTATTTGTCACTGAAAATCTTATATGCTACCGAAGAATCTACACTCAGAACACCTCTGAAACAACAAAGCCCAGTACCCCGTGGGTTAGCAACTCATGGGGGTGGTTGTCACCCTCTGTGCACTAGACCACTACTCACTCTGTGCCACCCCTGCACCCCACAAGTGGCTTTAAGGTTTTTCTCCATAGGGAAGAATGGAGGTTTCAGCAGCCCCATAACTGCACTTGGGGGGTGTTGGGGTGGCCCAGAGGAAAGATGCCTCTGGTTCGAACCTGGTTCGAATTTGAAGCGAACCGGGCAAACCAGTTTTGTGCACATCCCTAGAAGAAATGGGGAGGCTGTTAAGCAAGTGGGATTGCACAGTAGTAAATGATTTAGTTCAAAGGGCTTCCTCTTTAGTAAAAAAATCCACGAGAAAAGGTTGGATTCAGAAATCTGCTCAGCTGTTCTCCTCTCCCCTTCTGTGTTGATAAGCTCAAGTTATGTTGGAAGCAAGCGGAGGAGGAGGGACGTGTGTGGTTTAGGATCTGTGGGGAAGAAAGGAGGGGGAAACCGAGATTTCTCCCTGCCTGTTTCTCTCCTCATGGTGAGCGGGGCGGAGGATGCAAGCACGGGTCGGGGGGGGGGGGGCAGAGAACTGTCCATACTGCAAAACGGTACAATGCATAAAATGTCTGGAAAGGCTCCCTACAACAGAAAAATACAGCTACTTTCTTGCAGCGCATTTACAGCATTGTAGGGCAAACACGCATCATTAAAATTTGAATCAAGGCATGGGAAATATGAACGGCACCCTGCTGACAATGCAGTGAAACCGATGTGGAAGCACAGGCAATATGGAGGGGCACTTAGTGGATAGGTTGCAAGTACGCTGCAGCATGTAATCTGGAAAATGGCCTATAGTCCATGAGCTAAACTCAGGTATCATCTCAGTGAATGAATGTGCATAGGGATGTTTGGCAATGTCTTCCTCCCTAGAAATCGAAAATGGGTGATACCATTGTTGCACGTAATAGTTTTCTCTGTGTTATCACCCTTTATTTTATCCCTACCCCACAAACTATTTGGAGAAAATTGCAATCACGTTTGCACAAAGGAAAGGGTTAGGGCAGGGCTAGGGTCAGGGTTACAATGACAATGAACAAATTGTTGTGCTCTCTCCATGGAGTAATCTTTGGAGGATATTCCTGCCAACTTTCATTTCCATTCCTCTGACAACATTGACAAACATTTTATGGTAGTTTTTGAGTTTTAAAACTCTTTAAAGCTTTTAAAAGACCATTGCAAATTTGGTCACTGTGGGCCTGATGGTCAGGACAATAAAAGCATGATAACATATTATTATCTCTCATTTACACAGTCAGACAGGTGTTATTGACTGGTTTGTTTTATCCAGACATCGAGTCCTTCGAAAGGACCTGGGATGGCTGAATTTTATTGTCAATGTTGTTTCTGTTGTTATAGATATCGTTGCAGAATATAGGCTGTTCCCAGTAAAGCTGCTTTTTGTAATTGGCTGATGGTGATTTCTGTGGCCACTATGGTGTTGAGGTGCTCTTCAAGTTGTTTTGGAACTGCACCCAGGGCGCCAATTACCACTGGGATTATTTTGGTCTTCTTCTGCCACAGCCTTTCAACTTCAATTTGTAGATCTTTGTATTTGGTGATTTCTTTTTCTATTTCTTTTTCTTCTATTCTGCTATCCCCTGGTATTGCTATGTCGATTATTTTAACTTGTTTTTCTTTCTTCTCGACTACAGTTATATCTGGTGTATTGTGTGGCAGATGTTTGTCTGTTTGTAGTTGAAAGTCCCATAATATTTTTACATCTTCATTTTCTTCAACTTTTTCAATTTTATGGTCCCACCAATTTTTGGCTACAGGTAGCTTTTTTTTTTTTGCAGACGTTCCAGTGTATCATCCCTGCTACCTTGTCATGCCTCTGTTTGTAGTCAGTCTGTGCGATCTTTTTACAACAGCTGATTAGGTTGTCCATGGTTTCATCTGCTTCTTTACAAAGGCGGCACTTGCTGTTTGTTGTGGATTTTTCGACTTTTGCTCTTATTGCATTTGTTCTTAGTGCCTGTTCTTGTGCAGCCAGTATTAAACCCTCGGTTTCTTTCTTCAGGTTGCCATTCTTAAGCCATTGCCAGTTCTTGGTGATGTCTGATTTTCCACTTATATTGTGCAAATATTAACCATGCAATGGCTTATTTTTCCATTTTTCTGCTCGGTTCTTGACTTGTTCTTTCTTGTAGGCCTGCTTTGTTTCATTGGTGTTGAATAGTTTCTCATTATTGACCATTTGAAGTGCATCTTCTTCACTGTCCTTGATATATTATTATTATTATTATTATTATTATTATTATTATTATTATTTCGATTTCTATACCACCCTTCCAAAAATAGCTCAGGGCGGTTTACACAGAGAAATAATAAGTAAATAAGATGGCTCCCTATCCCCAAAGGGCTCACATTCTAAAATGAAACATAAGATAGACACCAGCAACAGTCACTGGAGGTACTGTGTTGAGGGTGGATAGGGCCAGTTACTCTCCCCCTGCTGAATAAAGAGAATCACCATGGTAAAAGGTGCCTCTTTGCCCAGTTAGCAGGGGTAATATTGAAAGCTATTGCAATGCTGCCGCCCCTAAGATTTTGCCAAAAACCGGAGCGCCGGATGGGGAAAAGCAGCGGGAGGGGTAAATACAACCCCCCTGCCCTTAAAGCAAGCCCTCCGGCGTCGGACCGCACCTCCGCAGTCCGTGCACATCACTACTATGAAGCCAAGTCCTAAAGGGCCTGGATATTATTATCAAGCTGTGGAATATCCTTAGGAAAATGGGCGTCTCAGAAGATCTCTTTATTCTCATGAGAAACCTATACACAGAACAGGATGCCACAGCCCAAACAGAACTTGGTGAAACAGACTGGTTACAGATTGGCAAAGGAGTAAGACAAGGCTGTATACTGTCTCCTTCTCTATTCAGTTTATATGCTGAACATATACTGAGAGAAGCTGGATTGGAAGAAGATGAGTGTGGTTTTAAAGCTGGAGGAAGAAACATCAATAACTTGTGCTACGCTGATGACACCACTCTAATAGCTGAGAATGTGGATGATCTGCAAGCTCTAGTAATGACAGTCAAGGAACACAGTGAAAAAAATGGGACTACAATTAAATGTAAAGAAGATTAAACTAATGACAACGGATACAGCAACCAGCCTCAGAACTGATAATGAAGACACTGAAGTGGAGGATAGCTTCTGCCTTTTAAGATCGACCATCAACAGTAAAGGATCCAGCAGTCAAGAAGTATGCCACAGACTAGCATTTGGTAGGGTAGCAATGAAGGCCTTGGAAAGGATATTTAGATGCCATGATGTGTCTGCACCTACAAAGATTAGAATCGTTCGGACAATGTTTTCCCCCGTGACACTCTATGGATGCGAAAGCTGGACTTGAAGAAGCAAGACAGAAAAAGCATTGTCGCTTTAGAACTTTGGTGCTGGAGAAGACTTTTGCAGATAAATGGACAGCCAGGAAAACAAACAAATGGATCATAGAACAAATCAATCCAGACTTTTCACTCGAGGCACAAATGACCAGACTATCATACTTCAGACACATTATGTGAAGATCCAGCTCCCTTGAGAAGTCCATAATGCTGGGAAAAGTGGAAGGAAAGAGAAGAAGAGGACGACCAGCAGCAAGGTGGATGGACACGATTACGAAAACAATGAATGCACCACTGAGAATCCTTAAAGGCCAAGTTGAAGACAGATCATCCTGGAGAGAATCTATCTATGTGGTTGCTAAGAGTCGACACCGACTTGACCTCACTTAATCAATCAATCAATCATGTCCCAGAAGAAGAAAAATCACATATCTTCTGTTAGTTTTATTTATATATATATATATATATATATATATATATATATATATGAATAAAATCATCTATAAATGGTATTATAAAGCATTTTAAAGGAACTTGGCAGAAGTTACAAACATTGCTTAAGTTAGGTTACAAACAATGCTACTCGCTCTCCAGTGCACACAAGGCTAACTCCAAGTTACTGTCATCTACAAACAGTTGAGCTGTGCTTTTGTGGTTTATGATGTCAGGAAAGCATTGGACTGAATTACAGCCTTCTGTTTACTCAAGAGCTATTTACTATACAATGTGTTAAAGGCATGGTTTGTAACAAGAAACAATTAATGTAATGGGAAACCAATGCATATCAATGCTTCTGCTCCTGTTTCATATCCTGTATTAAAATGAGGGATATTGCATTTTAAACTGATTTTCAAATGCCTCCGCTTTTCAGTGCACTGCAGGAAAGGTTCATAGGGTACACTGAGAAAGATGTTGTTGTCCCCCCCCCCACCCCATCCTGGGTTTCTGTCCCAAGACTGCCAATTAAGTTATCCCATAAATCCTCCATTATAGGTAGTAAAACCTAATTTTAGATTTCCTGCCCTCTACAGTGTCTTGCCTGATTGCTACCAGTTGGCTAGGAGTGTAACCTGTTAAGTGAACCATTGTAGAGAATTGCCAGTTTCTTTCATTGCCACATGTGGAGACCTATTAATGCTGGGAATTTGCTCATAGGTTTCACTGATAAACTTTACCTGTGAGCCTCTAAAATCTTTAGTAAGTCCTTTGCCTAAGCATTTATTGTTCTTGTTTTAATGGGAAAGTATTTGTGGGAGAAATTTACTAAACTTGGTTTGCCATGTGACTCAGTAGTCCCAACTGGAATAATATTTAAAAAATAGAAGTGCCATGTTGGATCAGACCAAAGATCCATCAGCTCTAGCATGTTGCTTCCTCATGTGGCCAACTGGATGCTTATGGGAAGCTCACAAACAGGGAATGAAGGAAACAGCCCTTCCCTGCTATTACCCTCCCCCCTGCAACTGGTATTCAGAGGTATACTGAACCCAAATGTTTCGATATAGCCACCATTGTGACTATTAATCATTGCTACATGATAAATCCTTGAATGTGTCTTTTCCCCCTTTAAATTTCCAATTGAAGCTAATGACTGTCATCAGAACCTGTGGCAGCAGATTCCATAAGTTAATTGTGAACACACAGATACACACTGTAGTCACTATTCTTCCGTAGGGGAAGGCAGGTGTTTTCCTACCACCAGAGCCCACCCCTTCAACTGTCACAATAGCAGCAATGGGAGGAGCATTATTGTTGATATGAACCCTTGAGGAACTCTCTGCAGGTTCTCCCTGCCTCTCCTTGCTCCTCTCCATAGCAGTAGGCTTATGCGATCACCCGGCATTCTCTGTGTGTGTCTGTGTGTCCATCCGTGTGTGTCACCAATCAACTTTCCAACGCCTCGACCAATATGAACCAAATTGGGTACAGTTATAGGGACACATAGGGACACCTCAGTGGCATAGTTTGTGATTATGTTATCTACCCCTATCCAAGATGGCAGACACGTAAACTTTTGAGGCGCAAATGGGCTAACTTGTGAACCGCCTAACCGATTTGAACCAAATTTGCTACAGCTGTAGGGACACATAGGGATGCCCTAATGGCATGGTGTGTGATGATGCCATCTACTCCAATTCAAGATGATGGCCACGTGAACAACTGAGGCACAAGCAGGCTAATTTGTGGACTGTCTTTCCAATTTAAACCAAATTGGGTACAGTTGCTGTGAGTGTCACACAGGGACACCTCAATGGTGCAGTTTGTAATGATGCCATCCACACTAATTCAAGAGGGTGGATGTGTAAACTTTTGAGGCACAAGTGGTCTAACTTGTGAACCACTTAATTGATTTCAACCAAATTTGCTGCAGCTGTAGGGACACATAGAGACACCTCAATGGTGTAGTTTGTGATGATGTCATCTACCCCGATCCAAGATGATGGATGTGTGAACTTTTGAGGCGCAAGTGGGCTAACTTGTGGACTGTCTAACTGATTTGAACCAAATTAGGTACAGTTGTAGTGAGTGGCACACAGGGACACCTCAGTTGTATAGTCTGTGATTGTAATCCACCCTGATTCAAGATGGCGGAACCATAAACTTTTGAGGTGCAAGTGAGCTAACTTATTTTTATTTATTTAACTTATGTTTATACCGCCCTGAGCTTATGTCTCTTGTGAACAACTTGACTGATTTGAATCAAATTTACTACAGCTGTAGGAACACATAGGGACACCTCAATGGCGAAGATTGTGATGATGTCATCCACCCCAATTCAAGATTGCTGACATGCAAACTTTTGAAGTGCAGGTGCACTAACATGTGGACACTCTAACTGATTTGAACCAAATTTGCTACAGAGTATGGACATATAGTGATGCCCCAATGGTGTAGTTTGTGTTGATGTCACCGAGCCTGATCCAAGATGACTGTTGCATAAACTTTTGATGCGCAAGTGCACTAACTTGAGGACTGTCTAACTGATTTGAACCAAATTTGGAACAGCTGTAGTGAGTGACACATAGGGACATCTCAATGGTGCAGTGTGTAATGATGACATCTACCCCAATCCAAGATGGTGGACAAATGAAGATTTGAGGCACAAGAGATCTAACTTGTGGACCTCAGCTTGCACCAAATTTAGTACAGATGTAGAGATAGTGAAAGGGAAGTAGGCTGATTAGTTCTTACTAGAACAACTTATTTAATCTTCACTTCTTCCGGCAAGGAAGCAGGCAACTCCTGGATTGCATTTAAAATGACCTTTCCCCCTTTGCTTTCCCTGGAATCCTCGAAATGGTGCAGGTGCTCCTGGGAAATGTAGTCTTTTCTGAGGCGGCAGCCATTGCCCACCAGGCAGTGCTTTGCTTTAGGCCAAAGTTGAGTAGGTCGCTGCAGCTTCACCTAGTCATAGTAAACATGGACTGGATTGCACTGTTTCTTTTATTTGGCTGATTTGTTTTGATGTATGAGTGTGCAGAATTGTTCACTACGGAGAAGGTAGTTCAATTTTTCTTCTATACAAATGGTGGTTAATTACTATCATCATGTGCAGCTCATCAGTCATACTTAACCTTTTAACTGTGATCACATGGTTGTGAGAATGTAATGTGTGTGTGAAACATTTGCTCCCATTTTCTGCAAAGGATGGAACGGGACCTGCATGCTCTCTAGAGGCTGTTTCAGAGCACAGCCCAGAGCACTGTTGAGCAGCTGAACATGTGCAGAGAAGCAGAGAAAAAGCAATTTTCACTGATCTCCCCACCCCCCAAAAGTACTATTTCACTGCCAGGAATATGTCCCCAATGGCTGCACAACTCTCAGGCACATATTCCTGGCAGCTGAATAGTACTTTTAGAGGGAAGGGAGATCAGCTAAAATTGCTCTCTTCTTCCATGTTTGGCAGTGCTCTGGGCTGAGCTCCAAAGCAGCCTCTTGTGAGCACGTAGGTCCTGTTCTGTTCTTCTAACACCGTAGGACATGTGAGCCATGTATTGCTACCACCTCTGGTGGTAGTGGCTTCTACAGACTGTTGAAAGAACAACTGACAGATTGGATCCATATTTTGAGAACTGTGAATATTTTAAGAGCTGAGCAAAGAGGCACCTTTTTTTAAAAAAATAGAAGCTCTCTCATATTTATCCGGAGGAGAAAATTGCCTCTAACCAACCCCAGCATAACTTCCCTTCTGTGACTGTTGCTGTTGCCTAGCTTGTGCTTATCTGTAGATTGTGATCCTATTTGGGAAAGGGAACCATCTTATTCCTTTTTCTGTGTAATGGCTTTGAGAATGGTTTTGCTGAAAAGCTGCCCAGTGTGATCATATCACACCTATTTTGAAAGATCTGCACTGGTTACCAGTGTGTTTCTGGGTCCAATTCAAGGTGCTGGTTTTGACCTTTAGAGCCCTTAACAGTTTGGGCCCGGGATACCTGAGGGACTGCCTGCTCCCAAGGGTTGCTGCCTACTTGATGAGATCATCTGCGGGGGCTCTGCTCCGGGTGCTGACAATGAGGGAGGCTTGGTTGTCGTGCACACGGGACAGAGCCTTCTCTTTTGCTGTCCTCAGACTTTGGAATGCTCTCCCAGTGGTCATTCGCTCCTCGGACTCCATCAGTTTTTAGAAAGCTTGTTAAATCTTGGCTTTTTATCCAGGCCTTTACATGATTGTTTTATTGCTGCTTCTGTGTGTTTTTATCTGTGTACAGTTTTTATGTTTGTATTTTATATATTTTAAATCAGATTTGTTGTCATATTTTTAGCTTAATACTTTTAACTGTCATTTTTATTATGTTTTTTAATTTTTGTAAACCACCTTGGGATTGTTTTTAACGAAAGGCGGTATATAAATTTAAAAATAAATAAATAAATAAATAAATAAATAAATAAAGGGTGTTCCAGGGGTGGAGCAACGCATCCCAGCACCTTGACCCTCCAAGCTACTGGCTGAAGCCAACAATTAGGCATTTGGGCTCTCACGTAGAACTTCCATGTTCAAGGGCAGTCTACACCACAATAATAGTTTGTTGGCACTGGGCGGGAATGGTTTCTGGAATTTCCTTGATGAACTTCTTTGAAGCTTTCTGGATGCTGGGCTGAAGTGCACATGCCTTTCCCAGCAGCATTTTGATAACTGAACCTGCAATTGTATGTGCACATCTCGAAGGAAGTAAACTCCATTAAACTCAGTGCGACTCTCTTCCATATCATGAGGGAACAGTTAAACAGTCCCTGAAAAAATGGTGTCAGGGGAGGGGAGAATAATGGAAAGGCCTTTTAAGAATCTGAGTGAAAAACAATGTAAAAGTCCTGTGAGGTTTACCCACCAGCACTCCACCCAGCACACAGATTGTTCTCAAAGCCAAAGCATCCCATAGGGCATAAGATCTGTTAGTATATTTAAAACAAAAATTTCAATAATCCATCCTCTCTTTCTTTGTAGAGAATACAGCAAGAAAGAGATAGGCTGTACTCATGACCAGCCTAATCCTGCCTGGGCAGCCCCAGGGAGAGTTAGGCTGGTTGTGAGAAGCGGCAGGATCCTCGCAGATCCCTCCACTCCCTGCCCACCTATCCCCCTTAACGAACCTGTCTTATAGCCAAGGTCAAGGGTGCTCTTGGCTAAACCTGGCTACCAGACATCGTGTGACTTCTTGGGCTGCGTGCAGACAGGCACATAGAGTGCCCATCTGAGGGAGGAATCCCCAGTGCAATGCACATGCTGTGCATTGCATTGATGGATGCCCGGAGGCAGCCATTACACACTTTAGGCACACCTACAGCTTTCCAGTGCTTCACAGCTGTACAGAGCAGGGCTGCCCATGTGGGCGCGCAGGAGATGCGCCGAAGAGGACCGGCTTGGTCGTCTGGGGGGGAGGTGAGGTGAAAGCAACCTTCCCTCCATGCCCAGGACAATCGTGTGAATCGCCCCAGTGACTGACATAATGAGGAACATTACTCAGAGTTATCCTACTGAAATTAAAAGAATATGTTAAGGAAGTCCTAATGTCCTTTCAGTTTCAGTGGGACTGCTTTGAGTAAGCCATTACCCTATCAGCCATTAAGCATTAATGAAGGCCTGAGGCTTAAAGGAAAGGAATCTGCTCTGTCTATGCTCAGAAGCTACATCACTTGTTTACAACTTTTTAAATGTACTACTTCCTAGACAGAAGGAAAAGAGACAGACACTAATAGGTATCATCAAAACATGCCACAAAAAGAGGAAGAAGAGCAAAAGCCAGAAGAGCTCATATCAGCTCCTTAGAGAGGAGAACTAGAGCTAGAGAACAGACCCTGGAAAGGTGGAGGGAGAACTGCTGCTCAAGGCCTGTGTGTCCTGAGTGTAGGTAGAGGGAAAAAGAAGATACAAGGGCTCCTATATTGGGGTTTCAAGAACTGGGGGGCTTTTGTGCTCTAGGGGGCTCATAAAGCAGAGTATGAGTCACTATGTATGGTAAAAGGCCATGGCAGAGGCCATGGCTATATATGGTGGTGGCCATGTGCATGCTGGCGTTGTGCAGTGACAGCTGGGAGATGCCCCGCTGGTACACAGGCATAGCTGGGAAGACCACTGGGACTACGGCAATGGTGGCGATTGGAGAAGGAGCAGGTGTAGACCTGCTCTCCTCCGCTTGAAAGGGACTGTGAAAGCCCTCATTCTTAAAAGATATGCCCACAATTCGTATGCTAAATCGCATTTCAAGCACATCCCTACTGAATAATCCTGAGGTGCGATCACACTGTCACTATTATTGAATCTACTCATTTTATTTGTGTTTTTTCCATGGGGGTAGAAATGCGACTTTATCTTAGTTGAAGGATTTACAAAGATTTTGGTGTTCAACATCAGGAAGTTCTGCCTTGTGGTTTGGGAAAGCTCTTTTCCATAGTTTCAAATCAGATTTCCCTTTTAAAAATCCCTGGAAATTCAGTAATCCCCAAACCTTCAGTTTAAGATGAGAGTTAAGAGTTAACATTTTCATTTGTGCTCTACAAAGAATGGAAATTGCACATTAGGGTGAGCATCTTAAATTCCGTGCCATATAAACTGTAAAGACTTTGTACACTCTGGTATATGATGGTGGCTTTTGAAATGCACCCACACATTGCCTTGATCAGAGATGCAGTAGGCAGAAATTCATCAGAAAGTGATCAGGAAAGCTGTACCTGTTAAATGTCTGCCTGGATGCATCCCTCCCCAGCCCAATGTCCAGCTTACAGACCAAGGCAAAGTATGGATGCATGGAGACTTCTAAAGCCATCACATCATATACCAGATTACACAAAGTCGTCGTCGTCCTCCTCCTCCTCCTGCTCCTCCTCCAGTAACAGCTTATATGGCACAGAAGTTAAGACGGGCACCTTAACTTGCAATCTCCATTATTTTTAGAGTATGAGTGAAAATATAAAGCATCTTAACTCTCATCTTAAACCGAAGGTTTTTGGATTACTGAATTGGATCTTAGACTCCAATCTAAGACCCAATCTACTGTGCTGATCATGGCTGAATGTCAGTTGGGCGCAGCACCACTGCCCAGTGGCCAAGCACCCCCACCCCCACTCCACTGACAATTCTAAAGAAATTGTCAGGAAAGCCCCGGACAGCTGCCTCTGGGTGTGTGCTGTGTCTGGAACCACAGAGCAAAGGCCAGGCACAACGGTAGAAGGATGTAGGGAGCCCAGGTAGAGGCAGGGCCTGCCAGCTAATGCCAGGCATGAGGCTGCACAAGGAGAGCCCAAAGTGGGCAAGAAGTGGGCTAACGTGGCCAGCAGGCAGGACAAGAGGGAGGAGGCTGCAAGAGCTAACTGGGAAGCTGATGGGGAGGCACATTACTAACAGCGAAGTGTGAGGAAGACAACAGGACACCTGGGGAGAGACGGGTAAAGAAACAATTAACAGGATAAGGCAGGGCTGAAATGAAGGTGGAAACAGAAAGCGGGGAGGGACAAAGATGTGGGGCATCAATAAAAGCAAAGCAGACCAAGGATGTTCATCGAACAGCTCCCTAAGAACAAAAGGAGGTGAAGAGAGACTACAGTGGTGAAGGGGGTGTGCAGAGATGAGGAATGGAGTCTACAAAACTCCCTCCCTCTGCTATTCTGAGGTTAGCGACAGACTGAATACTTGTGGAGGCTATACACACATGTGTGCAAAACCGGGCTAAGGGAGCCCAGCCCGGCTCAGGTTGATCTCGGCGGCACCACGGCGGCAAACCCGCCTATTAAGCCTTTAAACAAGGTTAAGGGAGCAAGTGCTCCCTTAACCTTGTTTTTAAGATTGTCAGCCATGGCTGTGAACAGCCGTGGCTAGGAGACTCGGGGAGGGGAGGAGGGATCCCCATAATGCACCATGCACTTGTGCCGTGCATTGTTGGAGCTCTGGGGGGCAGGGCAATGCAGGGCGATGCAGCCCAGCACCCTGACCCTTAGAGCCGCTGGCAGCAGCTGATGCTCATCTGGACAGGCGATCCGCCCACCCGGGTAAGACGGAATGATCGTCCATGGGGAGGCAAGATCTTTAGGGCTTCCTCCCTGCAAACTTCTTACTGTTCGTGAGAAAGTGCTCATGGATTACCAATGAATGTACTTTGCTAGTGAGTGCTCAGAATTAACTGGTAGTACCAACTTAGAAAAATTACTTTTAGAGACCTAAAGAGATATGTCTTTTATATATTGTTACATTACCTCTGGGTAGTGGTGTGCCCGAACCGGTCCGGCGGCCATTCCAAAGAATGGCCGAACTGCCGGACCGGTCCGGCCCTGCCTGGTTCGGGTCCGGGTGGGGGGTATGCCTTTAAGGGCGGGAGGGCTTGCTTAGCCCTTCCGCCTCCTTGCCCCCACCAGCGCCCGTATTTTCTAGTATAGGGGCGCTGGAAACCAGCCGCTCCCCCCCCCCCGCCGCCGCGGCGAAAGAACTCCCCATGCCAGCCCTCCCTCCCTCCCTCCCTCCCAGCTAGCTGCCCGCCCGCCCTCCCGCCCGCTGCTCACCCGCTTACCGGATAGTAAACGAGAGGAGCTCCGGCACAGAGCTCCTCTCGTTTGGAAGGCCTCCGGCAGAATGGTGTTTTGCGCGCGCGCGCGCATGCGCGCGCCACAAAGCACGCCATTCGCCAGAGGCCCGGTCTACCCGCCGGGAAAGGGCCGGGTAGACCGGGCCTCCGATCGCTGGGTAGACCGGGCCTCCGATCGCCGGAGGCCCGGTCTACCCGCCGGGAAAGGGCCGGGTAGACCGGGCCTCCGATCGCTGGGTAGACCGGGCCTCCGGCGATCGGAGGCCCGGTCTACCCAGCGATCGGAGGCCCGGTCTACCCGGCCCTTTCCCGGCGGGTAGACCGGGCCTCCGGCGAACGGCGTGCTTTGCGGCGCGCGCATGTGCGCAAAACACCATTCTGCCGGAGGCCTTCCAAACGAGAGGAGCTCTGTGCCGGAGCTCCTCTCATTTACTATCCGGTGAGCGGGTGAGCAGCGGGCGGGAGGGCGGGAGGGCGGGCGGGCAGCTAGCTGGGAGGGAGGGAGGGCTGGCATGGGGAGTTCTTTCGCCGCCGCAGCGGGGGGGGGGGCGGCTGGTTTCCAGCGCCCCTATACTAGAAAATACGGGCGCTGGCGGGGGCAAGGAGGCGGGAGGGCTAAGCAAGCCCTCCCCGCCCTAAAAACAAGGCCCCCCTTCGGTGCCGGTCCGGACTTCTCCGGACCGTGCACATCACTACCTCTGGGTGCTCCATTTCCCTGAGTGGTGAAAAGTTCCAGGGATTTGCAGCGCTTTGGGTTCTGATTTCCTATGGAAGGAAAATCACTGCAGATTTATGGTGTCTTGGCTTAATATTTGGTTTATTGGCAGAGCATTGAATGAAGTTGAGACAACAGATCATTCTTAACAGTCATCAGCAAGTTACATCAGTGTCCAAACTCTGCATCCTGGCATGATACAGTTTTTTACCTTCACTGCCCCATTCTAGGTCTTCTTTAAATTCCTTTTTTATGTTTCTCAAATCTAGAAGTTTGGCTGTTCTTTTACACTACCCAGGGAAACCTGGGTAGCTTTTCCTCCTACCTTGCTTCCACACAATCACTTCAACCCAGGTTTTCCTCTTACCTTGTTTCACACAACCGAAAATTGGGAGCACTTACAGCTCCCAAACCTGGGAGAAACACAGTTTTTGATTGTGTTAATGACCTCACTCAGTCTGCCAGGGAGGGGAGCAGGGGGACTGAGTGACGTCACCTTCATCCCTTCCCTTCAGGTGGGTACTATTGTCAGACCCTCTATGGTGTCACTGATTAGGTTTTGTTAGAGTCATTAGCAAAACATCCTTTGGGCTTCTTTACCCATTATCCAGTGCTTAACTTACAAAAGAATAGCTAGCCTCGACTCACAACAATTTTAATTAAGATCATGATGGAGCCAGAGAGGAGCATATAAAATTCCAGTGATAGGTATGTGTTAAGTGGATCACTGGATTTGAAAGTGCATTACTTTGTGTCTGCATTTTGCTCTTGCTGCATTTTGCTCCCAAGCCTATTCGGTGAAAATTATTGGCAAGGTCTAGTTTAGTGTACATTGGTGTGTGACATCATTACCATACATGGTAATTTATCTGTATGTGTTTGTGTATATACACACATACCCTACATGGTAATTTTCATCTTACCAGACCATTTCCTGGGTCTAGATGAACTGTTGTGAAGTGGTACTGATTAGGATGGCACATGAGTCTGTGGAAAAGTCTTGCACAGCAAAGGCTATTGCTCCACTGGTGCTGCCAACACCCAGTTCTGGGCATTCTGGAAGTTGAGTGTTGCTATATATAGGACCAGTTAGTAAGACCCACGGGGTGTTTCCCCCCCTCCTTGTTTGCTTGTTTTGCCCTTTTAAGTGGTCTTCTGAACTCTGCATAGGTAAAAAGGTAAAGTGTGCGTCAAGTCGATTTCTACTCCTGGCGCCCACAGAGTCCTGTGGTTTTCTTTGGTAGAATACAGGAGAGATTTACCATTGCCTCCTCCTGTCCAATATGAGCTGATGCCTTTCAGCATCTTCCTATATCGCTGCTGCTCAATATAGTACCAGCGGGGATTCAAACTAGCAACTTTCTGCTTGTTAGTCAAGCATTTCCCTGCTGTGCCGCTTAAGGTGATGCATACTTCTATTTACTTTTTAAAGTGCCAATGACATTACTACACCAGACATTAAAATCTCTGGTTTTAGAAGGATGCAATTGACTTGTCAGTTTATATAAAGAGAGTTTCCAAGCATAGTGAGAGTGTACTCCAGGAGAGAAAATCCTCATGAAGCACTTGCTATAGATGCACATCAGGTGTAGATGCATACTGTGATGCTAATCCAGTTTCTGCTGAATATAATGGATAGGTCTGATGCAAATGGAGATAATCATGTTCATCCAGGACCATTAGTCTTATACAACAAAGCGTGACTAGAGCTGGATCGGTGCCAGAGAAATGTAATCTGAAATTCTTCTGAAACTTTTAGGATTTCCATTAGACTATGTTATCGTGATAGATAAGGAGCTTGCAGCTTGACCTTTACTTTACTTCAAAGCACAAGCCCTACCTCATCTGCAGCCTCCTTTAAATCAGATTGAAAACTGAGATACTGATATTACAATCTTAAGCATATTTAGTCAGAAGTAAATGCCACTGAGTTCAGTAAGGCTTGCTCCATCATAGGATTGCCACCTCAGACATTTAGAAGGTATGTATAAGAATACCTACATTACTGAGACTCCTGACACAATCTAGAGAACTAGCAATCTGACCACAGTGCATTCTTACAAAAAAAAAAAGTCAGCAGCATTTGGAAAAAAACTTTGGAAGAGACTGAATAATTTTTGTTTGAAACATTTGCCAATTTTGGCTGAACACATACAGGGATGTGAGTCTGCTGTGATGGAATTTACATGTTGATTTTTAAAAATAATCTTGATTAGAAATTAGGATATCAGCCTGAGATTATAGGGAGACAAGGAAGAATACAGAAGAAGGGAAAGTGGGTGAATGTTGCATGCAGGGGCGTAGCTATAATTGAGCGAAAGGGTTCAAAGAACACGGGCCCCCAGCTCCTGAGGGCCCTCCAGATCCATCTCTTCCTATTTTCTTCATTATCTTCCTCACTCTGGGGGGCTGCCAGAGAGAGGCATGAACACGGCCCCCTCTCCCCTAGCTACGCCCGGCATGCCTCCTTTTAAGGCAAAGATCAAGTTTTAATTAGAAATAGAACAAATTGGTAAAATAGTAACCTACTAGCCGACCCGCACAGAGCATCTGTGTGCTCTTTGGGGCCGGCTATTCCCCCCTCCCTTCTGCCCCACTCTCTTGCCCTCCCTCCCCCTCGCCCAACTCTCTCTTGCCCTCCCTCCCCCGGCTGTGGAGGAAAGGGGCAGCAGCGGCTGGGCCCAGGCTGCCGGGCCGAGTGCCTCCTCCATGGACGGGCCTGCCGCCAGGCCAAGTGCCGCCTCTGCAGATGGGCCCGCTGCCGCTGCCGCTTTCCTCCACGGCCGGGCCTGCCTGCCGCTTGCCTCTCTGGCCATGCCCGCCACCGCCTCTGGTCTCCTGATTGTGCCAGCACCCAGCTGGGACGCACATCAGCTGGGACGCACATTTCATGGCACACCCAGGAGAATTAATATAATAGATATCAATATATAAATGATAAGTGCTTATTATGCTTAGTTTTGGTTTATAACTCTCTCCTTACCTAAACTGAATATTTAAAAGGGGCAAACAAAATTTTGGAAGGAGGCAAACAAAGACCAAAGGGAATTATGTTATTCAACATAGAGGTTGTTCACATGACCTGGTGGGTGGGGTGGCAGGCAGGTGGGGAAAACGCTGATTGAATTCACCTTCCACCAGGCGAGCACTCTGGATCCTTTTGGTGTGCAAGCCACAAGCCCACACAACTTGCGCTACTGGGAGCGGCATGAAGCAACAGAGGCCAGGACTTGTTTTCTTGGCCTCTGCATATCCACAAGGCACCGTGCAACAAACGTGGTGCCTGGGATGATTCAGCTCACAGATGGACACTCTAGCACACTTACACACACTTACACACACACACACACACACCATTGATCATTAGGACATGCATTTATGGTTATGAAAATAATTATCCTGAAGACCTTCATTTTTATATTTAAATAGGGAATATTCCATAGTTCATGTATGAAAGCTAGTGCAGTCTTTAGATGCTGGCAAGCAGAAATGGGGAGAGCCCAAAATTATGCATACAATCAGTATAAGCTATTTATAGATATTATTAAGATGTACTTGAAATAAAATGAAAACAACACCATGAAGCCCAGAAATCAAAGGACTATTCTCCCAGCAGACATGGTTTAGGTGTGAGCATATCATGTTTTATTTATTTATTTATTTATTTTTATTTTTGCATTTTTATACCGCCTTTCGTTAAAATATAGCCCCAAGGCGGTTTACAAAAGTTAAAAACATACAATAAAAACACAATAAAAACAACATGCTAAGAGTATAAAAACATATAAAAACAGGCATAAAACAATACAAGAAATAAATAAGAAATGTTTTCTCTTTCTGCAATACATATTAACATTTTGATTAATAAGCCTGATTTAAAATGGCAGTGGAAAAAACAGTCTTTGTGATAAACTCCTTACCAAAATGTTTGTAATAAAAATGAACAGTTATTGAAAATAGCTTTCCTTTTAAAATATCTAATGTTTATACAGCTGTTCTTCCACCCCACCCCAACCCACTTTTAAAGTTCATACATTTTAAACTGAGGTGCCAACATGAAAAAATGAATAGAAATTAAGGAGTTTGTGCTGAAGAATAACATGGATAAAAAGCATGAAGTATTATAAATATAAAGGATTCCAAGAATTGCAGCATCTCTAATGCAGTTTGCTACAAATATTATACAAGTTATTCACTTAAGGTATGAGTTATAAAGTATAATTTTTATTTGTGAAATATTTGCTATTGCAGTGACTTAGGCTATAATCCTGAACACCATGCAGTAAGTCCCATTGTACTCAATGGCTGATATCCAGATTTGCCTTCCGGTAGCGTGAAAGGAAGATGTACCAGTGCAAGGGAGAGCTTTCCTAGCTGTGATGGGGCCACAGAGCAAGAGAGAATTAATTTTGACTATTCGCTTTGGCTTCAGGAATGCCCTGTGTACCCTGAGCATGTGTCCCTGAGGGTTGCACAGTCCTCAGGGATACATTTTAGGTTGACAAAGGGCAACCCAGAGCCAGAGCAAATCATCAAAATGTGTTCTCCCCTCCTGCACCCAAAGCTACAAGACTGTAATGGTAGTGAGGAAGCTCTCTCCCTTGCACCAGCATGTCTTTCTTCCATGCTACCAGAAGGCTGCTCTGGATTTTAGCCAGTGAGATTTGCTGCCACATAAATATGCATAGGATTGTGTTGCACAGAGAAGAATATTGATATTGTTATTTTTAAATGATTGAATGTTGAAACAATCAAGACATAGGCTGTAATATTCCATGTTCCCAGTTTGACACACTTATTTATTATATATAGATATAGATATATCCCACCCCTCCAGCACACTGCTGCTTAGCACAGCTTACAATACAAGCATAAAAAGATAAAATCCATGATAAAAGAATAAAAGACAATACTGTACAATACAATAAATCATACTAAAACAAATAAAAGACAGAGCATATGACAATTAGAACAACAGCCAGCATTAAATGACTATTACAAGCAGTTTTTAAAAGCTTCTTTAAAGAGAAAAGGTTTTAAGTTCTTTTTAAAACTAAGCAGAGAGGGAGACTTAACCTCAGCCAGTTGTGTGCACATCCCTACTTCTGGAAGGGCATTGCAAAGACGAGGGGACACTACTGCAAAAGCCCTATCCCTGGTCCCCACCAATAAGATTTGTGTCAATGGTGTGGCTAAGAGAAGGGCTTGATTGGACTATCTGAGGGCCCTGGCAGATTCACATGGGTGGATGCAGTCCAAAAAGTACCCTGGTCTCAATAGTTTAAAAGTGGTTTGTTGGCTTGCGTGAGTTACCACCAAAGAGATATATCTTTGTGTTTCCTCCCTATGGAAGACTCTTGAGGGTGCAATCATAGTCAACAGTTTGAATCATGATGCAAAATAATAGAGAAGTAAATGATAGCATTGCTCCATATAGTCTTCAGTCCAGAAGTAACAGTTGTCACAGACTGACTGTTGTGCTGGAAAGATTAGGCTGCAGTCATCAGTATAATATAGCATGCAAAACATCATGTTATTCCATTTGGATCCTTGTACAGATTCTAGGTAGCTTCAAATACAGCAGCAGGCATGCAACCTGGTTTAGGTGAAATATTAGCAGACTTTGGTTTGAACAACATTCCGTGTTCATTGTGATTCATAATGGGCAATGACTAGCTGCAGGGAATTCTGTACTGTGAGAATAATAAGATGTGTCTAGAAGGCAAATTATTTGGAGAAAGACTAAAGAAATGTCATGTTTAGCCTTAGGATGGCCCTAAGACTAATGGTGTAGCAGGGAAATGACTTGACTATCAAGCCAGAGGTTGCCGGTTCGAATCCCTGATGGTATGTTTCCCAGATTATGGAAAACACCTCTATCGGGCAGCAGCGATGTAGGAAGATGCTGAAAGGCATCATCTCATACTGAGTGGGAGATGGCAATGGTAAACCCCTCCTGTATTCTACCAAAGACAACCACAGGGCTCTGTGGTTGCCAGGAGTCGACACCAACTTGACGGAATACTTTACCTTTTAAGACTGTGATTATAAACATGCAGTATAAGTACGTGGAAACAAATTCTGTTGATTTTGGTAGAAGTACATGGAAGCAAATTCTTTTGATTTCAAATAGTTCAGCTGTAAAAAGAATATTCAACTGAACTGAAACAGAAGTACAGCACACATCAGGTACAACTTTGATTTGATCTAGCAGCCCTCTCTCTCTCTCTCTCTCTCTCAAATATATATATTTGCCTCTGTGCTTTGTGGTTTCCCACTAGGAATGCACAGAATTCTTTACTCTACCCTTGGTATCACATTCATATATATATGTATCCTGTAACAGGATAAGCATCAGGGACTAATCATTATCAAACAATTTAGCACAGTGTTAAGATAGACAGTAAAGCCCTGAAATGCGGAAAACGGTCATTGCTGTTAAATTTGTCAGATGTGACTCAGAGGTTTCCTTTCCTTTCTCCTTCCTTTAAATTCATTTTAAACCACATTTGTAAGTGGCCAGGGTTAAAAAGATGTGTTTGGGGAATTCCAAGTTTCTTAATGCAGATCTGGGAGTTCCAGGAATAGCTGCACTGCATTCCATGTGGATGCATAATCCGTTATATAGCTTTTGAATAAGAATGTGGTCTTTCAAGAAAAAAAGAGTATGATAATAACCTTTTACAGGTTGTTGCCTAAGGTTCCTACTGCAGAAGAACTGACTTTAATATTTCCAGCCATAAGATGAGTTCAAATTTAAATAAGGCAACAGATTTTTCTAACTTGCTGTGTGGAAATATGACTTCCCCACACACATCCACATTCTCAACAGGGATTTACAGAGCATCTGCTACACAGATGTCGTCGCTTGGTGAACCTCTTGGAATAAGGCAAGGTTGGAAAAAGTTCTTGCATAGCTGCATTCATTCACACATATAATGGAAAGGGAACAAAGTACTGATAAACAATACTCAGTCATTTACCATAAGAGAGCATTGAAGGAGGGCCTCAAGACATCACATTTCACAGTTATATTGTAATTCACTTCATTCTTTTTTCAGATATTTCAGAATGTATTCTATTGTTTATGCAGCATCAAGAGATTGAGTGTAATTAGAAGATGGAATGAAGTGGGAATTATCATGGCTGTTGCACTGGAAAAATATAGCACTTGTGAGACCTGATCCAATGCTAATGCTGACGTTAAGTTAGGTGCTTACTCCTGTTCACAGCTTTTTCATAACACTAGACTTTTCATCACATAAAGTAATGCAAAATGTATAAATTATTCTATTGTTTATAGTGAAGAGCTATGAAGAGGCACACACCAGTATTACTCCATATAAGTAGAAGATTTATGTTTAACTGTTACTTAGAAATACATCTGCACAAATAAGAGAAAATAAGTGAAATTCTTTCAAAAGAACTTTTTCATCTTCACACACAGAACCCATGCCCCTGTTGCCATAGGGAGTGCTGGGAGACAGAGAGAGTGCTGGAATATCCACCAAAAGTGTAGGAACAGAGGTGAATGAAGTGGAGGGCAGAGTTATTTCTCCTTAGAGTACTTGAAATCTCTCAACATACAGGAGAAAGTGAAGCTTCCTGTCCACTCCCCTCCCCCCTCCTTCTTGTAAATATCCAGGATCATTTTCAGGCTCTTCCTCAATACCTGCAGTTATTCTGGCACACATACCCTTTCCTTCTCCAATGCTCCGGAGGAGGGTGTAGCTGATATAAGGCAGTGTTCTGTTAACTCCCCATGGAGTTATTCGTGCTTGGCTTCAGGCTTCATTCAGGGTAAACGTTGAGTGAAGCCACTTCGAAGTACACTTGCAGCATTGACGGAAGCAGCCTCTCCCTCTGCTCCTGGTTTTCTTTTGAAACAAGTCCACATGCAGACATCAGTGTTTTCCTTCTAGCCAATGGAAGGGATGGGGAGAGAGCTCCCTGCAGATATAGATCTGCCTTTCTGAAGAGAGCATGCCTCTTATCATGCTAATGATTCTACATCAGTGCCTCTCCCATTTGCTCCAGTGTTTTCAGAAAAAGTAGCTTATAACCAGCATTTTAAAAACTCAGATGTATGTCGAGATAAGCTAGAATTCACATCACAAAGCCTGGTTTGTGTGTGGAGTGGGTCCAAAAATCTCGAAGAGACTTCGAGGTAAGTTTGGCTGGTGTGTGAATGCATACACTCTCTTCTGAAGGAGATTCGGGGCAGAAGCCCTGTGTGAAAACTCTCCAGAGGAATGGCAAACATGGTAGGAGGCATAAGAGGGGGGAAAATGCACCAGGCTTACTTTTAAGGAAAGCAGTACTGCAACTTCTCAGCCCTCCCTCCCTCATTCCCTTCCCACCCTTCTCACACAATCAAGACCCAACTATGTGTTAACATAGGCAAGACTAGACTAGAAACCTTATCATTGGGATCTAGCATTCTGTGTGCAGGGCATTTTTTGTATTGAAGAGTCTTCAGTCCTGAGATCCAGCACCTATAGTCTGAAGGGGAGTTACAGTACAGATAGAGGTTTACGACCTCATCTGTTTGTGAGCACTAGGCCCAAGTTACCTACAGCTGTGTGGAGCTTTGGGGAGCTTCACTGAAGATCTGTGAAGTTCTTCATAGACTTCAGGTCAGAATCAGGGGTGGTTCAAGCCATTCTGCTCCCTGAGGCAAGCAGCAATCTCATGTGTCCCTGCCCCCCGCCCCCGCCACGCTTCAAGTGGCAAATGTTTTCCTGAACTTCCCCTCTTAAGTGCTTCCCCATCTAAAAATATTCCTGTACACAGAAAAACAGCATATCATGGAGAGAAGATGATAATAGGTCAACATAGTGAAATGATCTGGCTGATAATAGGATTATTTGTCAGAAAAGACTGAAATCCATCTACAAATTCCTTTGTGGCTAACTGTTAGAAAACAGTTGGTTCCTAGCTTTCAGTGGCGTGGTGCTCCATTGCCAGAAGATCCTTCCTGGAATGGAAGGAGAGTGTCAGGGAACAGCGCAGTCTGAAGTAAACAGTATGGTCAAATAGGCCAGAGAGGTCAGTTTTCAACATAGACAAGAAGCCAGAGGGCAACTGCAAGGATGGACTGGTGGCCAGATTGTGGAGCAGTCGGACAAGAAAGCAAGGCAGGCAGAGTGTCTTTGGCACTCTCTCCTTGAAACAAGAAGCTCAGATCGCAGAGGAATTCTGTGGGGAGCAGCAGGGACCCTATTGGCTCTCCAGATCATGTGATTCTTCCTGGGTTGGTTGACTACAGTTTCTGTTTCTGTCATTCAAGAAATAGCAAGGCTTAGGTCAGCTTGCTCTTTGCCCTGCAAGCTGCCTGAGTGGCATAGAGAGAAAAAGGCACGTGGACCCATGTAAAGGGTCCTTTGAGAGCAGCTCTGTTTCATTTCCTGGAAGGCACGTCTGATGGTTGAGTAGTGCTCTGCTGAAAGTTAAAATCCAACCCTTTGAGTATAATGTCCTTCCAACACATCTTCCTAAGGGCTGAGGTGTTTGCTTGCATGTTGTTTGTAAATCTTAATCAGAACTGTTTTTACAGAAAAATAAACCAGTAATTGCAAATTCTTACTCTCTCATCATATAATGGGTCCATGATTCTATTCCAACAGAATCCTAGGTCATCATATTGTTTATCAGGCTTTTCCCAAGAGTGATGAAAAGTAAACTAGCCAGCCAAATCTCCTGGAAAGTGTCCATTTAAGAACTTCAGCCTTGATTTTTGAAGTAGTTGCCTAAACTTGGAGTTTGTAATGAACTATTTATCTTTAGAGACTCTGGATGAAATATTCAGTCTTTAGAATCTCCAAATAAATACAATTTCCCCATCTGGCATTGAAGCCTCTTGCCATTAACAATACAGCTTTTGGATTATCATAATCTTATTTTATGGAGAAGCTAAATTTGACCATACAGAATCCCTATAAAATAGGACTTAACAAAATTTGCTGAAACAAATGTATTTTTTTTAACCTTTCAAAAGGTCTATTAACTCAGCATTTTCATTTATTTATACTCAGTATTTTATTTATATCTATGTAAACTGCTTTGGGAACTTTTGTTAAAAAGCAGTATCTAAATATTTGTCATATTCGTATTCACAAGTA
The DNA here is from genome assembly GCF_027244095.1 of Hemicordylus capensis. NCBI lineage: Eukaryota > Metazoa > Chordata > Lepidosauria > Squamata > Cordylidae > Hemicordylus > Hemicordylus capensis. Next base: position 92,407,737 of record NC_069659.1, on the reverse strand, counting down.
CAGTACACAAAACATTTGGCCCACTAATTCCACTCACACAGAGCAAAGACCATGTTCGTTCTCCTCTCCTCCATCCTCCCAATACATTTCCTCCCTAGCTAGACATAGTAAAGAACAATTTGCTGGAATTTCTAGCAATGGTGCAATAAGTGTATATGAATAAAAAGGAATCTGGTTCGAGTGGGTGGTAGTGGTGCTGGTAAGACTGAATCCCTCTGCTGTTTGCTCCCTCCCAATATTGATTGGATTACAAGCGTTCATTCTTTCCCTTTCCCTGACTGCAGCAGAGTCCTAGACAGTCCCTTTCTCCCTCTCTTGAATAGGTAGGTTTTGTCTCCCCATGGTATAGTAACAGATGATGAGCCCTTCAGGGGTGCTGTCCTTCCCCTAATTGTGAAAATGGCTTTAGAGATGTTCCTTTCATTATTGGTTTCACACTGCTCTGCTGAAGTTTCTAACTCCCCTTTTCCTTCACATACAACCTCCAAATTTCTGGCATCTCAGATTTTTCATTGGTTTGTAGTGCAAACTGTCACTTCCAATACCCTCTCCAAACATCTTTTAGTTGAGCTGTCCCTCAGTGTTCTCTGGTTCCCATAGCAACACTGCTGCCTCTGTCCCAACGCTAATGTCTGAAATACATGATGATGTCATAATGCTGGCAATCTGCATCCCCCCCCCCCAGAATATTTTCTTCCTAGTGGCAGGGAGTCAAGCCAATTTTAAAAACCCATAGATCTTGGAGCAGAGAAAATATTTGAGATCAGTAGAAATGTTGCAGTGCAGTTTTCAAAGTTCTCACTTTGGTGCCACTATTATAAGAGACATAGAAGATTCTCATAGTATCTGGCTAATGTTACCTGTGCTTCACTGAGAAAGGTGTTATGCTTTGTTATGCTTCCAAATTATGCCCACGGCATCTCTTGAAAGGAGATTCCACAAACTTCCAGTGGAACAGCACCTTTGCCCCCGTGGCACTGGTCAAATGGGGAACATTATCCACTATGTTTTACACTGTCCCATCTATGATGTGATCAGAGAAAAATGCTGGGACAGATTATAGATAAATTTAAGGGTTCAGATGAGGAATGTTTTTCTTGTCTTCTTGCCGATGTGTTTCCAAATGTCAGTTGTCACTTTTGCTTTACTTTCTTTTAAACTCAGAAAGAAATGTATAGCTGCCATGCTCTGTCCTAAATTGTAGCATTGGTTTTAGTTTAAGTAGACTGTTGAAGTAATTCTCTGTTATGCTGAGTTCTTTCTTGTTTCTCTTTTAAGTTCTGTCTTATGCCATGTTATGTTATAACCAGTGGTTATAACAATAAACGTATTAGTTACTTACTAGTGGGCTTACTGGTTGTTGATGATGGTGGCAGCAGCAGTGATGATGCCAGTAGCAGTCCTCTCAGTGCTGTAACAATTGGAGATGCTATGTTTATTTCCTCACAGTGCCCCACCCCCTAATGTAGTATCATTCTGGAATGACAGTACCTCGTGGTCTGGGACACTGCGTGGGAATTAAAATGGTGTATCCAGCCATGCCACTGCTGAGAGGACCAGTGCTGCCATCAATGTCACAGCTATAGTACAGCAGCAGCCATTGCCATTTGGTAAGCCTGCCGGGGCCTGCCCAAGTGGAGGGGCTCTGAAAGAGCACTTTGCCCAAAGCCGGAGCTTTTCTGCCTGCACATGCACTCAAGCTTATGATGGTCCTGTGGAAGGGAGCTTAAGTTTAGGAACTGAGATTCTTCACTTGGCCTTTACTAACATTATTGAGCTATATATGGTAAGTCAACAGTTTCTGCATCATAGAACTGCAAAACTAATAGATAATTAAGCAAGTAATATGCAATTATTCTATTCTGGGAGGAAAGTTTCCTCAGCTAGGAGACCTAGCCAGCCAGAGAGGCCTAAGACAATGTTATGAATAGATTATTTTATTAATCAGGTTAAAACTACCAAACACCTCCCACACATATGTACACACGTGTGCGCGCACACACACACACTTTCAAACAGAGCTCCGTTTAATCTCCTATTCAAACTTGTATCCTCCCTTCCTTTTGGGCGGGGCTGGGGGGACAAGTTTGGACAACATGCCTGCCTGGAGTACATGCTCACTGGGAACCTCTGGTTTCCTGCTTACTAACTTCCCAGTGATTGTGTGAATCTGCCTTATATAATTCCTCTAATGACCTGCTTCTGTGAGCTGCTATGATGATATGTCAACCCCACAGGATCACATATAAGTGCTCCAGGATTAACCTAAATATGATATGGGAGATCCATGATTAAATCTCCTGATCTCCTTTATTTTAAAAAAAAAGTCATGCTGTGAGGACTGGAAGTCAGATTTACTTGTGAGTCTCGTGTTCCATGTATTTTGGTCCCATGACTAATATTTGATCCTATGGAGCCGACATGTCACATGACATGCAACCTGTTACAAAATTAGGCCATTAGAACAATCATATATACATATCAACTATTTAAGTACACCATAAGCCATATCTTTCAGGCTGCAGAGTGCATTAATGTCCATTGGGCAGTGTTTCAGGAAGTTTAGCAGCTTTTGCTAGGTAAAGACAGTTTTTCTCTGTGTAAACCACTTTGGGAACTTTTGTTGAAAAGTGGTATATAAATATCCGTCTTCGTCATCATTTAACCATTGCAATGTTGTTGGGAATTCATATGTAATTATCAGAGTTAACTATTATAAATATATTTGAAAAATAAAGTATTTGCAGTATCTTTTAAAAGTTTTCTTTGTTATATTTTCATATTTTTCCCAAGGACTGTAAAATATTCCACATGACCAAAAAAGTGAAATGAAAGTCATACAGATGTGTATTTAGCTCTTATTTTAGACGGTTTTCTGGCATCCTCAGTCAAGTTTCCAATACATTCAGCTCTAATATTTTAATGTATGACATTTCAGGAGCTACAAATCAACATCCCACAAAATTATAATGTTGTTTAAATTCAGAAGTGATTTTTCAATTAAAAGATAAATTTGGTTAATTTTGTAGATTAGCCAATTGCATTACATATGCAAGATGACACTTATTTTGTACCAGGATGTCTGATATTTCATATACTCACACACCCCCACACCCCAAAAACCCTTCACCAAATAGACCGTTAATAAGTAGAAGTTTTGCTTCATTAGTGATTAATTTGGGTTTTAAAAGGTGAGATGATTTCCTGATTTCTTTGGAACCAGGTCTGAGCCTCAAAGTAACAAAGAAAATCCACCAAATTCCAGAAACTTAATCACAGCAAGTAGAAAGCCATCTAACAGCCATCCAAATACTATACCAATATAAATCATGTTCCTCTGCAAGCCATTCTAATAACATTAATCACAGGACACACAACATACTGGGAAATACTGCTGCATAAGCCTGACCAAAGTCTGGGAATTGCATGAGAGTTTCCAAACGTTCAGAGTGCTTCATAGCAACTGACTGTTCTGTTCCGTCACAGCACTCACTAAACACAAGAGCGTGGATGGGACTAAGTGGCACAGTTGGCATCTGGTAGCAGGGTTGATTTGATTTAAATCAAATCGATTTAAATTGTGATTTAAATCACTTCACCTAAGGACTCAATTTTAATGATTTAAATCACTATGCAGGAAGATTCTATTTAATCATCTTTTTTCTTTTTCTAATAAAAGTACATTATTGTCTAATATAACCATAATACATATTCAGGGACAGATGTAGGTTTCATTTATAGAAGGTAGATATATACTATTATAGATGCACATATTTCATAATGCTCTTTCATTTGGGCAACTGGGCCTTGATTCCTTTATTACACAGTTGCATTTTGCACACATGCCTTAACCCACAGGTACAGAAACATCATAAAAATATTCGCAAATGGGGTCTCTTTTATGTCTGCTGCCATGATAGACAGTTCCTTTGTACCGTGGAGGATACACTCAGAAAACCTTTCCTCAGGACTGCATGAATAAGTTCTCTTTACTTTTGGTTTCACTTTCTATTCCCCTCCCCCATCCCTTGCATTTATATCCAGACTCCTCCTTCTTGCTCTGATCTATGCCATCCCCCCAAATCCTCCATTCATTCTTTGGCCTTCTTTGGCCTGACTAGGGCATTATACTGTGTACGAGTGTACAGATGTTTGTACACATGTCCACATGCTAGTGTGAATGACTGTACCTTGTTCATTTTAAAAGTGAACCTGGGTACAGGCCCTTAAGATAGGAAGTGTACTGCTGTACCTGTACCTGCATTCCCCATAAAATGTGAATGACTGTGTACACTGTGTATAGATATGTACCTGTGTACACTGTACACTTGTACGATTGTGTGAATGGGCCTAATGTCTTTGCACATTTAGAGAGGGGGGAAGCTATGGCTTGTCTGTGTGTGTGCTTCATGTAAACAACTGCAGAGTAGGATTGATCAGGTCTGTTATCTCTCATCCCCATATACTGCTCTTAACATGTTCATATAATATAATTAGAAATTATGATTAACATTAATGATGATATCTTTGACCTAGGTTCTTTTTTCATACATTATTTTAAAAAGAATAAAATCCAATTTAAAATTTAAAAATCTGTTTAATTTTTTTAAAAATCCAATTTAAATTTTAAAAATCAGATTTTTGATTGGTTTTTAGAAACCGTTTCTGGTGGTCACTCTAAAATCCCCCACAGAGGGTAGCAAATACACAGATGAGGCAAAGGTGGGTTGAGATCAACTGAATGGTAGAGAGCAAGGACAGAGTCAGACAGGCTGAAGTTACACCAGAAGGCAGCAGGTACTGGGGCAAGGCAAAAGCAAAGTCAGGCTGATATCAAACAGAAGATCAGCAGATAATGAGGGGAAGATGGAAGCAAAGTCAAGAAGGATGAGTTCAACCAGTTGGGGCCAGGACCCGGAGGACAGGCTTAAGAATGCATAACCAGGAGAGCTCTGCATGAGCTGTGGCTCCAGTAAGGACTTGGAGCAGACTGCAGGATTTATCCTTGTAGCTCTGGCTTGGAGACATGTAACTGTGCTCCCCGGGCAAGGCTGCAGATGGCTTAAAAGGACTTTGCCTGCTGCTTTAATCTCAAGCTCTGTTGTGGCTGTTCTGTTTCATTTAGTGAACCTTAAGAATCCAAATCTGATGGTAACATGGTGCCCTCTGACCTTCCACAGGTGGTCTGGGTGAGGTCTTATGGCATAGGGTCCTCAGATGACCTTGAAGATTCTAGATCCTCTGAGGTGTGTAGTAGTTCTGGATTCTATACAGTGTCTTCCTCCTCATCTGAAGTCTCATCCAGAGCAGGCAGCTGGGGTTGTGACACAGTGTTTTATATCAGGATCATGATTAAAATTATGTATTTTAAAAATTATATCCTACTTTTTACATCAAGCTCATTCATGGCAATTTACAGAAACTTAAAGCACATTTTTTAAAAATAGCAGCAATACAGCAATAAAACCAATCACCATGCATGCAGTCATAAAATTCAGGCATTAAAACAAAGCAACAGTGGAAGAACCAAAATATAAAAATATAAAGGAAGGCCTGCTGAAATCAAAAGTTCTCTGAATTCCACTTAAATTTAAATAGGGAGGGAGAAAGCCTGAGATCAAGGGGCAAGGAGTTCTACAGAGCTGGGACCACCACCAAGGAGGCTCATTCACGCATCACCAATAATCATGACTCAGAGGGTGGTGGGACATGCAGGAAGGCCTCTTTACGTGATCTTATGAGTCAGGTAAAACTATGTGGGAGTAGGTGGTCTTTCAGGTGTCTTGGCCTTAAGTCATTTAGGGCTTTAAACGTAATTATTTATTTTATTTTATTTATATACCTGCTGACTCCAAAGCTCTAGGCAGTTCACAACAATAAATAAAATAAGGACACAATAGAACAAGCTGTTAAAACAATGATTTTAAACAATGTAAAACATTCAAAGATTACTAAAAGCCAGGCTTTAAAAATGCATTTTAAGGGCTCTTTTAAAGGCTGATACAGGTGTAAAGCCAAAATGTCTACATATATAATAGTGAACATCTTCATTAACACCCAGCAGTATACTTGTAACTAGCGTAGCCAGTGCAGTAGCAGAGCGATGTGATCCAAGCAACTGGCATCTGCCAAAACCTTTGCTGCAGCAATCTGCACCAGCTGTAATTTTGAAGGGTTGTGTGGAGCACATTACAATAGTCTAAAAGAGAGGTGACAAGGGCATGGATCATCATGTCCATGTCCATCTGCCCTGGATGCAACTGGTGCACCAGCTAAAACTGGGCAAAAGCATTTCAGGCCACAACCACTACCTGGGCATTCAACAGCAAAACCAGCCTGATTTTAGTAGACTTCTTAGCAGTCACAGTTCCATCTTCAGCTCATAAAAAATGAGCTATTATGCAAAATCTCTTTAAGATAACCAAACTATAAAAATAAGCCATATTATAGAGTACAGGTCAGCAACTTTGGTACTCCTGCTGTTGTTGAACGACAACTCCCATCACCCCCAGCCACCTACCCCTGTTACAGAGGCACGGTAACACCTTCTATTTAAGGTGAGAATGAAGAATTAAAAGTCATAATTTCTGAAGACTACATTGTACAGGAAATGATTGTTTAAGCTGTACCTATTTAATTTCTTGGTGTAGACATGACTCCTGATGTAAATGTGGAAGTAAAAAGCGGAAGGTAAATTGGATAGGTGAAATGTAAATTAAAACCAGAAAATAATACAGGAGTGTATAGAAAGGGCTTCATGATCTTCAGGGACACATTTGTGAAGCCAAAAGATACACCTCTCCCACCCTGTGCATGTCTGGCTACTTAGCAACGTGCTGGCTGAGCCCTGACACAGCATTTCTGCAGGCATGCTACTTTGTTCCACCCTATTAATGCTGTGCTGAATATGAACCATTATTTCCACAATTTGAAAAAGAAAATTCTCTGGCTGCTTTATTTTAACTGCAGTATGTTAAAGATTTTATCATTATTTGCAATTTGTCTCTCAAAATGTTGGAAGTTAACACTGGCTGCTTCCCCCAGGGGTGTAACAGTAATTGGGCAGACATGTTTTGAGAACATGGGGCACTCCCAGAAGAACGGTGGGATGATTTATTAAAAAGCATCAGAATAAATCATTCCTGCAACTGCTCTTGCTCCCCCCCCCCACCTGAAGCTGCTGCTGCTGCTGCTCTTCCTCCTCCTCCTCTTCCTCTTGCTGCTGCCTGCCCACTTCCATTTCCTAACTGGCTTGCATGGGACTACATGGTTGGATGGCCTCTTTCCTTTCTTGTTTGCTTGAGAGAGGAAAGAGCCCTTTTAGTTGCTTACCACCACACAAGCCAGATGGAAATGGAGGTGAGAGAATGGCGGGTGGCAGGAGGAGGTGGAAAAGTAAGCGGCAAGGCACCTCATAGGAAATGTGGTGGTGAATTTTACAGGGCTAGTAAGCTTTGCAGTGGGAGGCTTTGTAGCGGGTGAGCAGTGGAGTATGTGTTGTGTGTGTGTGAAAAAAGTAAGCCTAAAAAGTCAGCAGCTCCCATGGTGCTGCAAAGGGTGGGGGGCAAGGTTCAATCACAGAACACGATGGATCCCTTCTGAACTTCCTACACCATTGGCTTCTCCTGATAGTCTCCAACATTGTCTCTAATAAAAGAAACACATGACTTAGCTTCAGTTTGTTGGCTGCCTCTTCCTGGGGATGAGGTATTCTGAATGCAATGATGTTATTTCACACAGGAAGTGCCTGGAAGATGCATGGAAGAACTGTGGGTTGGCAGAGCCTCTAAAACACATTTCTGTGATTTTCTTTTTCTTTTTCTGGGGACTCTTATGAATGTGTCTTGCCACTGATTATCTGAAGATCTGTGTCAAGTTGGCACTATTTTGGAGAAATAGATAATTGTTTCTTATATTTATAGTTCCTAGAATAATGCTAGGTGTTTTATAAATACATCACCACTACCACCACTAAATGAAACTGAAATGTGGGGGCTGGGCAAGATAGGGTTGGTGAATAATCGAAAACATATTTCTCCATGTTCTTCTGTCTCAGTACCATTGTTTCACATTAGTGATGTGCCCGGACCGGTCCGGAGGCCATTCTAAAGGCCTCAGGAACGGTCTGGACCTGGGTGGTTCGGGGTTCGGGCGATTCAGGTGGGGGGTTGCTTTAAGAGCGGGAGGAAGGCTTACTTACCCCTTCCGCCACTTTCCCCCTCTGATGCCCGTAGGTTTTCTAGTAACTGGGGCTGCAGGATACCTCCCTGCCACCCCTTCCCCTTGAAAAGGCTCCCAGACCCAGAAGTCTTCTGTGCGTGCACGTCGCCCGTAGTTTCTCTAGTAATTGGGGTGTCAGGATACCTCCCTGCCACCCCTTCCCCTGTTTCGCTTGAAAATGCAACCAGAAGGCTTCTGCACGCGCACATTGTGTGCGCGCTTCATGTCTCTGTGACATGCGCGCGCAGAAGACTTCTGGTTGCTTTTTCAAGCAAAATGGGGGAAGGGGTGGCAGGGAGGTATCCTGCCGCCCCAAATACTAGAGAAACTACGGGCGATGTGCGCATGCACACAGAAGACTTCTGGGTCTGAGAGCCTTTTCAAGGGGAAGGGGCGGCAGGGTGGTATCCTGCCGCCCCAATTACTAGAGAAACTACAGGCGACGGAGGGGGAAAGCGGCAGGAGGGGTAAGTAAGCTCTCCCCCTTGCTCTTAAAGCAACCCCCCACCCCACTGCCGGACCGCAGTTCGGCGGTTCCGTGTACACCCCTATTTCACATGCTACACTAGAGATGTGTCAAAATTAAGTCAGTTGCCAAGGTAGGAGCACAGACAGTTAATTATTGGTTTCAATTAAAGTTGATGAAGAATTGAGAAAAGAAAAAAATCCCAAAGTTTTGGAATTTTGATATGCCATGTAATTGACACCATTGTAGTTCCTATACCAGGATTATGCAAATGAAGTTGACACCATAAATTTTTCAAATTGGCTTTTGGGCAGGCTATGGGGTTGAGACGGCCTTGGCTGGCCTGTTGGATGATCTCCAATTAGGAATTGACAGGGGGAGTGTGACTCTGTTGATCCTTTTGGATCTCTCAACAGCTTTCAGTACCATCGACCATGGTATCCTTCTGGTGCACCTGAAGGGGTTGGGAGTGAGAGGCACGGCTTTGCAGTGGTTCCGCTCTTACCTCTTGGGTAGGTTGAAGATGACGTCACTTCGAGACTGTTGTTCTTCAAAACACAAATTCCAGTATGGAGTCCCGCAAGGCTCCATACTGTCTCCAATGCTTTTTAACATCTACATGAAACTGCAAGGAGAGATCATCAGGGAATTTGGTGCAGGATGTTATCAGTATGCTGAGGTGAGGACACCCAAATCTATTTCTCCATGTCAACTTCATCAGCAAATGACCTAACTTCTCTAAATGCCTTCCTGGAGATGGTAATGGGCTGGATGAGGGAGAACAAACTGAGGCTGAATCCAAGGAAGATGGAGGTTCTCATTGTGGGAGGTCGAGACATAGGAAATGGTTTAGATCTGCCTGTTCTGGATGGGGTTGCACTCCCCTGGAAAGAGCAGGTATGTATTCTGAGAGTACTTCTGGTCCCAAACTTCTCCCTGATTTCTCAGGTTGAGGCAGTGGCCAGGAGTGCATTCTATTAGCTTCTGCTGATTCAACAGCTATGTACACTTCTGGAGATAAACGACTTTAAAACAGTGGTGCATATGCTGGTAACATCCAGGCGTGACTACTGCAGTGCGCTCTGTCTTGGGCTGCATTTGTAAGCAGTTCAGAAACTGCTTTTAGTACAGAATGCAGCAGCCGGGTTGGTCTCTGGGGTTGCCCAAAGAGATCATATTGCACCATTTAAAAAGAACTAGAAGAACTAGAATTAGAAGAGAGCTGGTCTTGTGGTAACAAGCATGACTTGTCCCCATAGCTAAGCAGGGTCTGCCCTGGTTGCATCTGAATGGGAGACTTGATGTGTGAGCACTGCAAGATATTCCCCTCAGGGGATGAAGCCGCTCTGGGAAGAGCAGAAGGTTTCAAGTTCCCTCCTTGGCTTCTCCAAGATAGGGCTGAGAGAGATTCCTGCCTGCAACCTTGGAGAAGCCGCTGCCAGTCTGTGAAGACGATACTGAGCTAGATAGACCAATGGTCTGACTCAGTATATGGCAGTTTCCTATGTTCCTAACTACACAGGCTTCCAGTATGTTTCTAGGCAAAATACAAAGTGCTGGTTATTACCTCTAAAGCCCTAAACAGCTTTGGTCCGAGGTATTTAAGAGAACACCTTCTTCTTCTTCAACCCCACCATCTTTTAAGATCACCTGGGGAGATCCGGTTGTGGTTGCCACCGGCTCAGTTGGTGGCCACTCGAAACCAGGCCTTTTCTAGAGTTGCCCTGGCCCTCTGAAACGTGCTTCCTAATGAAATTAGACTTTCCCCTTCTCTGAATGTTTTTAAGAAGGACCTAAAAACATACCTGTTTAGTCAGTCTTTTAGTTTATAGTTTTATAGTTTCAGTTTTAGAATTTGTTTTATTTTAAATTGTTTTATTATGTTAATGGTTTTATATTGTTACAGGGACATATTTGGTATGGGGTGGTATATAAATGTAAGAAAGAAAGAAAGAAAGAAAGAAAGAATATGGATTCTTAGAATCCTGTGTTTTAAGTAGCTGAGGTACAAAAATGCCTATTTCTCTGCAAAGTGTATTTACAAAATTCTTGTACTTAAATGATTCTGTTTGCTTGGGTTTACAGTTGCCTTGGGGTCTGACCTTCTGGTACATACACTGGCTGTTAAAGGACATGATTCAAACTGTCCCGGATTCAGCAGCTCATATCAAGGTAAATGTCATATTTACTTATAGGTCTATTGATAGCTAATGATTTTGTTATACTCAAGTTGAAAGCCCCATCCAAAGACAAGCTGTGGTGGAAGGAGACCAGTGTGTGTGGGGTGTGTGTGTGCTGCAGTGTTCCTCTTCCTTCTTCAGCTGCCAGAACAGCCCTAACAGCAGTGTGTGTGTGTGTGTGTGTGTGTGTGCGCGCGCGCATGCGCGCGTGTGTGCAGGGGTATAGTGGAGGGGGGATGTGCAGGGACAGAGTGCCAGTATTTCTCAGTTTCTCTGGCTATTGGAGTGGTCATAACCATGGGGGCTATCATAGAGAGCGCCTGAATTTGCAACTTCGTGTGTGTGTGTGTGTGTGTGTGTGTGTGTGTGTGTACATGCATATGTGTGAGGAGACAAAGAGGGAGAGATCAAGGATGGTCAGATGGTTCTTTGCACCATTTAGAGCTACATCACTTTCTCAGGTCAACCATCTAAGCTAGCCTTGAAATGCTTTGCGGAAAACAGAGGGGGATGGGAAGGTGGGGAAACTCTGTGCTCGCTCGCTCTACAGATCTATTTCCCCTTCTCCTGTTCCAGGTGGTGGGTGGGATATTCATATAACCAGTGAAAACAATATAATAATGCCCCCTCCCCCTGAAAAACCCCTTGGGGTGCTCTTGGATCAGGATATTTTCAAAAAGGGAGAACTTCCTTAACAGACTGTGAATTCTTAACGATGCTCTTCTAGCATGCCAAATGTAAACATTTTGAAATGGGCTCGTTTTTATAGGTCCAGTTTGCTGTTAAGCTTCATCATAAGATAAGATTTGTTCCATTTCTCAATCACGCTTCAGATTAACCAGTTTACCATTTTCTCATATGGAGATGCATTTTCTAATGCATCTGATTATCTCCTTGTCTAATTGGGCTGTAATCCCTGAAATCCTAAAACTATTATTGTGAATATAAAACCTGTAAAATGACATTCTGTTTGAATATTTAGAGGGAAATAATATACATCAATGCACAGTATAAGATTTTTATCTACTAATGTTCAGTTTCTGGCCTCTTTTAAAAAAAATGTTTCATGGGTTTTCATTATAAATAACAAATTCTTTGTTTTTAATTTGAGTACATTTTCATAACATTTCCCCCAACAATAATACTCTGATACTCTGAGGAGTGTTGTTACTAAAAGACATCAAGAGAGGCAAAGAGCAGTGAAACAGACCTTTCAATTTTTTCCTTCTCCTGAAGCTGTTTCGGGTATATGAGCCAATGCCATACAAATACAGGCATAAAAAACTATCTGAAATTTACACAGCAATTTGAGAGTTTATGTCCCTCTGGAATCTACATATTATTGAGCCAAATTTAACATCAGAAGTGTTGTACAGTTGTATTGAGGAGTGTACAGTTTGCCAAAATAGCATTGGACATGTTATGCTCTGGGAAGCACCAGTGTTTCCCACAGCAAACATTTATTGTGGAGGTGTCAGACATGCATGCATATGTCTCTGTAAGAGGTACCATTTCAGTTAGTAGACATCTGTATTTTGGGTATAGGAATGCTAGCCGAGTCAGGGCTCCAAGATGCATTGAGATAGGTGTTTAAAAATGTAGGTAGATGTGTCTATGGCATCCACCCTCTTTTACTTATTGTGGGAAACATCACTGTTTCCCACAACAATCATAATGTGTAGAGCCTCCCTGAGGATCATCCTGCTACTTGCTTGTGAGTGCTCCAAGACACCAACTGCGATGCAATGGAAGAAGAGGCTGCACACTTGTGTGACATAGCACAGCAATCACAGGAACAGGCTTGAGCCCTTCGTGCAACCAAAGATAAATGAACTAAATGACCTTGAGAGGAGGGACCAGGGATAGAGCACATGAGATACTAGGTTCAATGTTCATATTTCCAGGTAGGAAAGACCTGTGTCTGAACACCCTGGAGAGCCACTGTATCTATCAGTGTAGACCATACTGAGCTAGATGGATCTACAGTTTGACCACTAAAAGGCAGGTTTACATCATTTGGATCAAAATATTCTGCTTTAATTGGATTGTGGATTAGGTTGCATGAGGGTTTACAAAACTTTAGCAAGTTTGGGGTTAAAACCGCCCTGAGTTTTTTCTCCACATTTCTTAGTGTCCTGTCGCTTTACTCTACATCAGAGGACTTCACTGAATTATTTGGCAGGGGCCAATGGTGCGCCCCTGCAACTTCTGCAGTGTGGCCCCCCCCAACCTTCTGCTGTGGACCTGTGCTTGTCCCAACGCCACCCCCTCCCCCAGTGGTGCACGCCCAAGCCTTGAAGGCATGTGTGTGCTGTCAGGTGCTGTCATAGATGCTGTCAAGCACCTTCCAGTCTTCCCCACCACCACTGCTGCTGCTCCTGTGAGCTGCTGCCATTCAAAAGAAGTGGCAGCTGGCGTGCACCCAATCGGTGTGGAGGGGAGGGGGCGAGGAAGGGAAAGAGACAAGTCAGGGGCTGCCAGCAGCCCACAGGCTATGCAGTGAAGAACACTGCTCTACATAGTGTCTGTGTAAGAAGTACCAGTTAGTGAAGTAATAGATGTGGCGTGGGGGAGGTGTCTGGTGGTAGCAAGCATGACTTGTTCCCTTTGCTATACAAGATTAACCTTGGTTTCCATTTGGATGGGTGACTACACATGTGAGCACTGTCTGCTGTAAGATATTCCCCTTGGGGGATATCAGTGGTAGAATATCTGCTTTGCATGCAGAAGGTCCCAGGTTCAATCTCTGGCATCTCCAGATAGGTCTGGGAAAGACACCTGCCTTTGAAACCTTGCAGAGCCATGGCCAGTCAGTGTGCGCTAGATAGACCAATGGTCTGACTGGGTATACGGAAGCTTCCTATGTTTCTGTGTAATGTATCTATTCCATTATATGTATGAGGCCCACTAATGGATTGAGTTGGATTTTCCTTTATTCATTGTAAATGATTTTGATCTTGCAGCTAGTGCTGCATGTTGGGAAGGATTGTTGTAGCTCCTGCTGGTTAGCAGCACAAGGGCTTCTTCTGTAAAGTGGGCCTCACTGTATAGTGAAAGTCTACATGGTTTTTAATGTACTAGTATGTATTTGTTTATAAAAACACTGAACCAGTCCAAATGTTCTTCACTTATGTGGAACTTTACCAATGCAACATTTTGAATGATAATCATTTTTTAATTGTTTGTACTTAATCAAAATGTATATTTTTACAAAATTGGATCTAACCAGTAAATTTGCTGTATGATTTAAAGTATAAAGTCAAATATAAAGTAAAGCCAAGTAAATATTTTAGAAAATGGAATTTTCTTACAGTATTTAGAATGAGATAGAAGATTTAAAACATTTTCAGAAAGGTCAGAACTTGACTTATTCTGTTGCAAGGGCACTACTAATTGCCATTTACACTGGCTTTCATTTGACTTTTTTGTTCTGTTGCTCATTAAAAACAAGGAACAAGTAGTGGTAACCATAGTAACACATTGTACAAATGATACATCAGTGTAATGTGGTTCTTTTGTAAAAGAAGACACACATGGAGAGTTGTATCAATTCTAGTTTCAGTGATTTGGTGTGAAAAATACCTTTTAAAAAAACAACCTCTTCTCCTGGATGGAAGCAGAGCCAACATATATATTTAAGCCTTTACCGTCTGAACTTTCTCTTGTTTTGGGGGGGCAAAAGGAGAATTTGGTTGGTTGATAATGCTGTTAATTAACTACAGTTATCTATGCCCACTTGAAAGCACATTTTTACTGAAATCAGTGAGACTTACTTCCAGGCAAATATGTTTAGATTGGGTTGTTAGGTGGATGCACTGCATTGGCAGCAATATGTAACAGTCCTGAGATTTCCTGTGCTATCAGGGAACCAAGGGGTCACTATGTGTTTAGTGGCTAACAAAATAAGGAGAGATGGAGCTCTGTTGAAGCATTCTTGGGAATTATATGTTTTGAGTAAATGAGAGTCAGTACAGACATTCCTAAATTCTGTAAATAATTGCTCGCTTGAGTGGTCTACTGAATTAATGACTCATGGAAGATATTGCTGACTACTGCAGTGATCAGAAAAAAAATGGCAATATGCCATTTTTCTAATCATGTAAGTAGCCACGGGGGTATTTGCCAATTCCCTAATTCACACATTAATTGAAATACATACATTCACATGCGGAAAGTATCTCCCCCACAAAAGTAACATCTGCATCAGTTCTAAGAAGCTACACACTGCCTTCAGCTAGCTTGATAACATAAAGCAAGATATATTTTTGATACCAACAAGTCAATAATGAATTGACTTCCCAATATTGATTCCAGACTTTAGAACAACATGCATTACAGATCTTCAGAACAAAAATCACATAAGAGTAGATATTATAGCATGTCTGCTGTGTTGATCACCTGAACTAATTTATTAATAATAATATATTTATTTATTTGTTTATTTGATTTTTGTACCACCCTTCTAAAATGGCTCAGGGTGGTTTATAATCAAAACAAACCACTAAAACAGTAAAGAGCTAAAACAAAAATTAAAAAATAAATAAAACAATTAAAAATTTAAAAACATTTTAAAAACAACAATTAAACAATTGCAGTAATAAAAAACCCATTACACATTAACAACTAATTTGTTAAAAGAGGAGGCTCTTTGAGACTCTGCTAATTAGATTACTAAATAGTCTCAGTTTAATAGAGATTTAACTCACAGTAAAACAATTTTATGTTGTTTCAAAGAGTTTGTGATATGCGGGTATTTATTTATTTATTATTATTATTTATTTATTCGATTTCTATACCGCCCTTCCAAAAATGGCTCAAGGCGGTTTACACAGAGAAATAACAAATAAATAAGATGGATCCCTGACCCAAAGGGCTCACAATCTAAAAAGAAACATAAGATAGACACCAGCAACAGTCACTGGAAGTACTATGCTGGCGGTGGGTAGGGCCAGTTACTCTCCCCCTGCTAAATAAAGAGAATCACCACGTTAAAAGGTGCCTCTTTGCCAAGTTAGCAGGGGTTGTTTACGAATTAGCAGGGGTATGTTTTCCTTTATTACTAATAATGAACTTCTGAAGATGTATTTTTAGAGCCTTTTGGAGGGATGTCATAAACTATGGATCAAATTCCACTATAGACATCTATCACTGACTGAATTAAAAGTTCCACTTGGTGTGTGCAGTTGTTCAGCTTCATGATTACCTCATTTCTCCCCCCAAAACACAATCAATTAGAAGTCAGCACATTAAGATATCCCGCTTTACATGTGATGGTCTTTGCCAAGAGGTCTAAAATATTTAACTGGCATATAGAAGGACCGTTCTCGTATCGAGCAGGTCAGTAGATTTAAATATCTGGAATTGGTTTTTCATGCCAGTGGATCATGGAAGGCCCATGGACTACGTTGCCCAACAGGCACAGCTTCAGCAATGTTAAGATTCTTTCGCTCCAAAGGTGGAGAGGTTATCCCTGCAGCGTTAAAGTTATTTGCTGCTAAATCATTGGCCAAACTTTTGTATGGTGCACAACTGGGTCCCAACCCTAACTATAGACTGCTGGAGATAATCCAATCCAAGTTTATCCTGAGATTCAGGGCCCCTCGATGTATCTCCAGTGCAGCTCCAGATTGGAAACGGGCCTCCAGAGGTTGGAAACAAAAGCATGGATTTTAACCCTCAATTATTGGCTTAGGATACATTTCTCCCCTATGGGATTGATCCCTCTTACATTGGCCAATAGGTTTCAATCCACTTGGACACGAGCACTGATGGGTAAATTGTCATCACTCGGCTCTCTGCTGAACATTTATCATTATTAGATTATGGTCAGGACAAGGAGATCCTAAAACAGAGGGTCTTGGACATCGAATATCAGAATGATTTAAGCTCCATCCCAGAGACGATAAGTGGGTGCCTTGGTGACTTTAACCAGGAACCTGCTAGCTATCTATTGTCCCTCTCTTTACCGAGCCATCACAGGGTTTTCCTCAGAGCAAGATATGATGCCTTACCACCTTCAGTTTTATCTGGAATGTTTTTGAAAACCCCTCTGGCCAGTCGGTTATACTCCTGTGGCTCAGGTGAGGTCAAATCTGTCCACCATGTGCTGCTGTTTTGTCCTTTTTATAATAATAGCCAGTGCAGTCTTATTTCTCCCTTGCTATCATGCTTTCCCAGCTGGATTACACCAAACTCCTCCTTGAAGATAAGAAACCTTCTACCACCTACAAGGTTTCCAAATTTTGTGCATCTGTCAACAGCTAACCTCCAGACCTTCTTTTTAGAGATTGTTACATGACGCTTCTGTGTTGGTGTATTCTGTATGATCTGCTTCTTATCTGAATGTAGTATCATCTGTTTGTATATATAACTGATCAATGATCATACTAAAGCTGTTCATTCATTCACTTTACATGGACTTCTGCTTTTCTTTATACGTGAATGGCTTGGTATGCTTTTCTTTTCAGGGTGTTTTTTTGGTTTTTGTTTTTAAATTCTGCTTCCAGAAGTAACAGAATAAAACATTTACAATATGTAAATATTTTATCGAGTGCTGGTGACTATGATAATTTTAGCACTGAATATATCTATTTTTGTAAGCTAAATGGAAATTTTCAGATCTTGAGTGGAACTGACATTGTTGATCCTCAATACTCCTAACATCAGAAACATGGGAGGTGGTCGGATTTGGTCCTAATTATGGAGAAAAGATAGATCAATTTTTTAAAAGATTGCATGCAAATTAGAGATCTCATTTATTTTCCCTACATGCATCTTTTACACTTATTTTGGTCTTAAGTATTGATGGAACTTTTAGAGAAATTTCAAAAAGGAAATTCTTGGATACTATTATATCTTCTCTCTCAGTTTAAAAAACAACAACAACCAAAATCCCTTGGTTAAAAACACCACCACCACCAGGAGAAGGAGGAGGAGGAAAGAAAGGTTCCTTTGTTTTATAACTATCAGGATTTCTGGGCAAATCCAAAAATCATTGCCAATAACCAGATGGGATACGGTGCAAATGATGTATTCAAAGGGCAACATGTTACTTTAATCTTCTCTTTGAATTTGATATGAGTCCATTTATAGATTGTAATGACTTCTATTAAATATCCTAGGCCAGTGAGCATCTCTTTATGCCTTTCCCTGGAAGAGTGCCGTGCCACTAAGCTACATCTTTATACTGTTATTAATATGCTGGTTGGAAAGGTGCAGTGATGCAGTGCCTTTTCATGTGATTCCAATCATCCTCATAACTGGTGTAAATGAGATCTATTGTGCTAAGTTCAGATCCATTGTGCTAACTCTGAACTGAACAGTTAAAGTTTACACTTTTATGCATTGATCTTCCTAGATAGTCTTTGTAATTAATGTTCTGAATTTGTTTCTGCTTAGTTGTGTCAACTAGTAATCACTGAAATGGAATTTTGGGCAGGAAACACTCATTTTCAGCTTTACAGACTTGAGGAAGTGTATATATATTTACATTTTCCCACCCAGTAAGATAGTTAACATGCCCAGCATTGCACCTAATAATCGGATAAAACATAATTCCCCCTAAGAAGACATGACTGACATAGACCTAACAACATATATTTCAGAACCTACCTGCAGATGAAAAGCTAGATAAAAAGGAACAGAAATGTCTATTAAATATTCCTTGATTAGTTATTAAATTGCTGACATTTTTAATGAATTAACAGTAAAGCCGGTGTTAACAATTGCTTAAGATTAAGATCATTACTTAAGAACATACGGACAGCCCTACTGGATCAGGCCCAAGGCCCATCTAATCCAGCATCCTGTTTCACACTGTGGCCCACCAGATACAAATAGTAATTATATATATTTTTATATATGTGTATATAATTATAAAGTAAGAATTGTTAACATGGGCCTCAGTCTAACCATCAGTAACATTTCAGACCTCTAAACCAATTGAGTATCCAGCAATTAAACAATATAAAGAGGGGAGAGCCAAAACGAACAAAAGAAACCCATATACATGGATATTATAATTGATTCAGGCACAGAATTCCTTTCCTTCAACCAGTTAGCAATTCACACATGTACTTGTCCCTGTATCCCATCACTGCTAAGTTTTCTCAGGAGTGTTTGATGAAGAACTTTGTTGAAAGCTTTTTGGAAGTCCAGGTATACTATTTCAAATGGATCACCTTTATCCACACCCTTGTTGACACTCTCAAAGAACACCAAAAATTTTGTGAGACAAGATTTACCTTTGCAGAAGCCATGCTGGTTCTCTCCCAGCAGGGCCTGTTCTTCTATGTGTTTGTTATCCTTGAGGATGCTTTCCATCATTTTGCCTGGAACAGACATTAAGCTAACCAGCCTGTAATTTCCTGGATCGCCCCTGGATCCCTTTTTGAAAATCAGTGTTACATTGGCTACTTTCCAGTCCTCCAGTACAGAGCCTGATTGCAGGGGAAAGTTATATATTTTAGCAAGGAGGTTGGCAATTTTGCGTTTGAGTTCTTTGAGGAATCTTGGATGGATGCCATCCGGCCCTGGCGATTTGCTAGTTTTCTGTTTTTCCAGACAGTTTAGAACATCATCTCTTGTCACTTCTATCTGACTCAGTTCTTTAGCCTCTATCCCAAAAAAACCTGGTTCAGGAACAGGTATATGCTCAGTATCCTATGCCATGAAGACGGACACAAAGAACTCATTTAGCTTCTCTGCAACCTCCATATCCTCCTTAATAATCCCTTGCACTCCCTCATTGTCTAATGGTCCAACTGCCTCATTGGCAGGTCTCCTGCTTCTGATGTATTTAAAGAAGTTTTTGTTATTGCTCTTGATGCTTTTAGCTAAATATTCCTCAAACTCTCTTTGCATTTCTTTTGCCAGAGTTTGTGTTCCTTTCTGTTCTCTTCATTTGGACAGGACTTCCAATTTCAGAAGGAAGTCTTTTTCCCTTTTATGGCTTCCTTGACAGTACCTGTTAGCCATGCTGGCATCCTCCTGGACTTAGTGGTACCTTTCCTCCTTTTTGGTATACAGTCTAACTAGGCTTCTAGTATTGTGGTTTTAAGTGCACTCCATGCATACTGGAGCGAATTGAGTCTCCTGATTTTCTCTTCCAGCTTTCTTTTCACCATACTCCTCATTTTGGAGAAGTTTCCTCTTCAGAAATTCAAAGTGTCTGTGTTAGACTTCCTTGCTGATTCTCTCCCCGCATATATGCTGAGTTTGATCACACTATGGTCACTGTTCCTTAAAGGGTTGATGATCATGCACCAGATCCTGGGTGCCATTCAGGATTAAGTCCAAGGTCGCCTTCTCTATGGTTGGTTCCAAGACCAACTGTTCTAGGGCACAGTCATTCAGCTTATCTGGAAATCTGACCTCTTTGTCCTGACCTGATGTGAATTTACCCAGTCTATGTGTGGGTAATTGAAGTCACCCATTATTACGGCCCTGCCTCTTCTTTACGCCTCACTGATTTCCTACGGTGTGACAGAGCCAGCAGTCAAGTGGGCGGCCGATCCAGACGCTAAGGGCTAGCAGGTGCTCGTCTGAAGGGAGAGCAGGCTAAGCCCTCTCTCTCTGCTTAACCCCACCTGGCAGTTCCCACTGATTGTGGGAACCGCCTCAATGTTTGATAGCCTTTCTGAGCCCTTAGAATATGGTGGACTACAAAATGAAAAATCCTTTTTTAAATGCAAGAATGAGTTGAGTATTTAATTCAGGAACAAACAATCATATTTATCTTAGCAACTTAACCCTATCAGCTTGAAATAAGCCACACATTTATAAAGTTAAGAATTATGCAACTACCTTGGGGTTCTATAAAACCCTGGAGCTAAGTCAACTCTTGCCAACTTTTGCCATATTCCTAATTGTAAAATAGTTCAACATAAAGTCTTGCCATAGCAGGGGCTTCATTCAGGTCAACTGCACATCCTACCAGGCAGCCCCATAGCCACAACAAAATATGACCTCCCATTTCCAGTATTTCCTGAGATTTCACTGACTGTATGATCAAGCATACTGTATATGATGAACTACTGCAGATATGCTTCACAATTGCCTAAAAGGATTACTGTACCATGCAATCTCACTGACCTTCCCCACTTATGTTTGAAGTAACACTTTGATCAGAAGGTTACCACTGTTGTCCACAAGCAGTCAGTGTGTGTGCTTGCCACATAAACATGTGCCACTCAAATATATCTTCTCACAAAATATTCCTTCTTTTAACTACAGTACACTACAAAAGTCCTAATGGAATGTGATACTTTAAATTTGCTTGTGGGTACTTAGCAAGTAGATGTATGTGAGGAGGCAAGGAGGTACACTGCTACCCCGCGGGACCATTTTTTAACATAGTGCTGGCAGGGAAAATGCGACCATGGTGTGAGCGGTAAGAGCACTCTCCCCAGTCCTTAAAGCTATCCCCTCACCTTCGAACCGACCAAACTGCTGGACTTTTGAACCGGTTCGGAGGTCTGTAAAAGGGCCTCTGAACCAGTTTGTGCACATCCCTACATGCACACTTAAGATGAACAGCTTTAGCTTCTTTAAATGGCATCATATTACAGATATGTTGACTTCTTTTGACCACCATGTCAAAGGTGCTTTTTTAGTATAGCCACAATATCAAAAATCAACATTATTTTTTTTTAATATTGCTACTATAGGAAATCCTGTCCAGATTTAAGGCATGCCTCTTTCCAATTCTAATCCCTTTTGCATGAGTTTAAAAGCTTATTTATCCATGCATCAGATTTGATTTTTAAATTAATGTTTTACAAATGTGTGTCATTGCTCATCCCAAGGCACTTCATTGTAAACACAGGTAAAGAATAAAAGCTAAAGCATGAATAACTACTTTTGTCTTCCTAGAAAGGAGTTCAAGTTAGGATGGCTCTATATAACAGGAAAATAGAAATGCAGTGTGAAACTTAATAAGAAAATAAAAAGCAATCATAATTGTTTTGCTGAGCAGTGCTTCTTAAAAATATGGTATGATAAAATCAAATTCCAATTCTAAAATTGAGACTGTTAGAAAGATTTTGGCTTCTTAGTTCCCAGTTCAGGATCCTTTCCAACATCTGGCTAACACAATCCACTCAAATTAATGCACATGTGGAAGAGAATGCGTTTGCTATGTTGCTGGTCCTAAGGACAGACACATTGTCTCTGTCTGCATTTCAGCCTGTCTGTGTCCCTTTTCTTTCTTTCTTTCTTTCTTTCTTTCTTTCTTTCTTTCTTTCTTTCTTTCTTTCTTTCTTTCTTTCTTTTTGGTAAGACTGCACATGTGTTTCTTGCTTTCTGCAATGAACGTGACCAGCTTGCAATACATTGTAGCATTTATACAAAATGTTTGGCTAAGGCATTATCAAGAGGCTCTATTCAACCCATACAATGGGTGCTGCTTGGAGCTATAACTAAATAAGGCACCTGGTTATCTCCACACAAGAGCAAGCACGGCACCCTGTTAGCAATTTGGTTCATATAATTTATTTATTTATTTATTTGAAGCATTTAATATACCGCCCACTCCAAAGACTCCGGGCGGTGTACAATGGCATATAAATAAGGTAACATTAAAAATCACAATCAAAATTACATTAAAAATAGCAAACTAGAATAGATAATGGAAAGGAAATAAAGTAAACTACAGGGCAGATGCCCAGTGGAAAAGAAAGGTCTTCAGTAAGGATTTAAAGACTGGTAAAGAGGGGGAGATGAATCTCAAAAATGAATCTCAAAGAAGTGGGGCAGCAACAGAAAAAGCCCTTTCGCAGGTCCTAAGACTCCGAACCTCTGGAAAATCAGGGACCGACAAAAGTTAGATCTCAAATGATCTATCAGGATGGAATGTAACTGGATGGGAGAAGCAATTCTGTAGGTAAACAGGTGCCAAGCCCTGCAAGGCTTTGAAGGTAAGAACCAGGACTTTGAATTGAATTCAGAAGCGAATAGGTAACCAGTGCAGCGACTGCAGGAGAGATGTTACCTCTCACCTTTATGAACTTTTAAATGAACAAGGACTAGGATCATAAGGGGAAAGAGTATCACTGAGATGCAAAACACTCAAAACAACAATAGTTATTGTCACTACTACTAATAGTGCCATAACTAGTAACAGTAGTTGCAGCAGCACTAAGGACGCCTTTCTCCTCTTATGTCACTCACCTACAGGGAAGGGGGAGAACAGGGTTTGCAGAACAGGCCAACTCTCTGGGTTAAACCTTGCAACATCATGAGATGAGGCTATTCCCACGTTCACTGGGAAGCGGGCTAAGGGAGCTTAGCCCACTTCCCAGTGATTGTGGGAACCACCAGGTTTGCAGGCGAACCCAGTGCTCCCAAGGCAGCTAGGCCGTCTAATTCCCCCTTCTCTTAAATGAGGTTAATGGAGTGAACGCTCCGTTAACCTCGTTTTTTTGCTTGTGTGTTGCCGCTGCATGTGGCTACATTAGGTGTATAAAATTATGCATGAAGTGGACAGAGAGTGGACATGAATGTTTTCCCTTGGTCGCCTCTTTTCCAAAGTAAAGAGCCCCAGATGCTGTATCCTAGCCTCATAAGGGAGGTGCTTCAGTTCCCTGATAATCTTGGTTACTCTCTTCTGCACCTTTTCCAATTCTACAAAGTCCTTTTTAAGATACGGAGACCAAAACTGTATGCAGTACTCCAGATGTGGCCGCACCATATATTTGTCTAAGGGCATTATAATATTAGCATTTTTATTTTCAGTCCCCTTCCTAATGATTCCTAGCATAGAATTGGCCTTTTTCACAGCTGCCACACACTGAGAAACCCTGTGGGTGACAATACAAAGCCTGAAAGGAAATGTGCTACTGGGAATGTGCTATCACCTACTGGATCAAAATGCTGACAGTGACTGGGAGTTGCAGGAGGAAATCAGGGAGGTGTCAAGGAGAGGCAGGGTAGAGCTGAACCACCAGGGCTGTTATGTTCTTATTTTCACTGCCTCCTTCTCCTGGACTAAACTTCTCTTGATCTGCTGGTTTAAATTAGAATTGTAAAAGAATATTCTCCAATACATTTAATAGAATGGGTAGAATAATTCCTATGCCAAATAATATGTGAAATGCTCTCTCCTATGTTAAATAATGCAGGAGAATATTCTTTTAGAAGGCTACGGTAAACTTCTCTTGGTATGATCTCTCACTGGAGGACCCAGACCCCACCCCACCACTGTGCAGTGGGTGAGTGATAGACTGGTTGTAGACCACCATTTCTGCTAGTCATGTATCCACCTTGGTACCTTCACTGGCAGGTGAGTAAGGGTCAGCAGACTGTGGCACACATACCACCTCTACAGTACATCATCTTGCTCTCTTCACCTG
Source organism: Hemicordylus capensis (assembly GCF_027244095.1). NCBI lineage: Eukaryota > Metazoa > Chordata > Lepidosauria > Squamata > Cordylidae > Hemicordylus > Hemicordylus capensis. The sequence goes on along the minus strand of NC_069659.1, from coordinate 92,383,522 downwards.
GAACCAACCTCCAATCCCCACCACTTCTGGGCTGTTTCTCACTAGGAGAAATGGGAAAAGACCAGATATGTACTCTGGATGGTTGATCCACTGATGCCAGGCTTACTGAAGCTGACATGTTGTGATTGCTGTTGTTGGCTAAAATACCTGCTTCTGTGAGATCAGATGCTTCCTAATGCTTTACTTGTTCCAAACAATACTTGTTCTAAACACTAGGTCTGACATTATGAGAAGGGCTGGTTTCATCTGCCCTAACTCAGGAGCAGTGCCTCAAGCTGGTTTTGAGACACTGTCATCAGCAGGGGAAACAAAATTGAAATCTCCAAAGAGAAACAGGCTGTTCTCTCCCCTCACAAACGGCTTAACCTGGGCATGGGATAGAAACTACCCCACCATAGAAAGCCCATTCATTTTGGGGTAGTTTTCTACCCTGTTTCACATTTTTATTAATAACATAAATATCATAACTGGTGAGAGGTCGTGGATATACTGTGTACCAGAGTCCAAGCATGAATATGATGATGAAAAGAGCATAACTGGAGTGCAGTGATTTGCTTGTTTATGCACCTTTACGATGCTGGAGGTGGAAATCCACCCCCAAATCCTGAGGAGGGTTAAAGGAATCCATAGGATTACAGATGATTTTAAATTTGTACCTCTATATTTGTACTTGTATCTATAGTTATGTAGCATTAAAACTAAGAAACATTTTCTGCCTATGTTTTATATTAGTTGAGTTTTTAACGTAAATCCTTGCCAGTTTCAGCTGCTGAAAATTAGGGGGGAAATCTAGCTGAAAAATACATTCCCTAATGGGAGATGCAAAATTCTTGCCCTTCTCTTTAAGTTTATGATAATATGAGCAACTAGGATCCTTAATGTTAAATGTGCTGTAGATTTAATTTTTAATGGCATATAAGCTGAACATTCTTGTTTACATCAGGAATAATTTAGATTGTGGTTTGTACCCCCCCCCCCCAAATCCCTGAATATGTTAACAAAGAATGTTCACAGGAATCCTGTCCTTCATTAATTAAATGTAACCAATGTCTTGTTAAAATATGGTATATTCAACTGTAACTGGAGTCTGCAGCTAGTGATCTTCAGGGCCTGATTCTAAGGATACTTTCAGAAAGGCAATTTGCTAAAATACAATGACCAATTTTCAGTCAATGAGGTTTCGCCAAAGCTCAATCACTGAGTAATTATGATAGAGTTTGCATCCAGAAGCTTCTGAATTGTAGCCCTGATTAACCATCATATTTTACAGGTGCTGAATCAAAACTATCAAAATTACAGGTTCTCAAACACATCACTTTCTCTTCTCCAATATCAGGTTGGTTTAATGGTGTGACTTCATTTGAAAGACTAATGCTGAAAGACAAATTATGCACTTCAAGAAATGTGGAGCTGCCCCTGCCCAGTGTCTGTTTCTTTCCTTGTCCTAGTAATATGTAGTATAAGAGCAGTGTGTGACATTAAGAACATAAGAACAGCCCTGCTGGATCAGGCTCAAGGCCTATCTAGTCCAGCGCCCTGTTTCCCACAGTTCCCACCAGATGCCTTCAAAAAACCTATAGTCAGGGGGTGAGGGCTTGCCCCCTCTCCTGCCGTTGCTCCCCTGTAACTGGTATCTAGCAGCATATTGCCTCTGAAGCTGGAGGTGGCCTATAGCCACCAGACTAGTAGCCATTGATAGACCTGAGCTCCATGATTTTGTCTAAGCTCCTTTTAAACCCATCCAAGCTAGTGGCCACCACCACATCCTGTGGCAGAGAATTCCATAAGTTAATTATGCACTGTGTGAAGAAGTACTTCCTTTTGTTGGTCCTAAATTTACCAGCCTTCAGTTTCATGGGATGACTCCTGTTTCTAGCATTGTGAGAGAGGGAGAAATATTTCTCTCTGTCCATTCTCTCCACTTCATGCATAATTTCATACACCTCGATCATGTCTCCCCTTAGTTGATTCTTTTCCAAGGTAAAGAGCCCCAGATGGTGTAGCCTTGCCTCATAAGGTGCTCCCGCCCCCTGATCATCTTGGTTTCCCTCTTCTGAACCTTTTCAAGTTCTACAATGTCCTTCTTAAGATATGGTGGTCAGAACTGAATGCAGTACTCCGAATGTGGCCGCACCATACATTTGTATATGGGCATTTTAAAACTAGCATTTTTATTTTCAATCCCTTTCCTAATGATCCCTAGCGTGGAATTTGCGTTTTTCACAGTGGGGTTGCATCATCCCACTAAACATTTCCCTGCTGTTGACAGCTAGTTATGTGTGAATGTGAGGTGGTGGGGAGCAAGGGTTGAACATTGCATCATGCATTGCGAACCCAGACCCAAATAATGCCAAGACACGTGTAATTGGAAGAAACTAGGGCCACTTTATTAAATAATTACAAAACTTGCAATGAGGAATTGAACTAAAGTGCTGGTATCCCCTGTGTGAGTCAATCTCATAAGAGGTATGCCCACAGGAGGGCAAAAGACTGAGCTTTAATTTGGCTTGGTGCCCAGTCCAAACCTCTTTTCAATCACGAGGTTACCCCCAATGAGGGGATTCATGCCAGTCCACCTCAACCCAGGTTGTGAGGCACTGAGTGGCGTTCGTTGGCATGCATTCGAGTGGGAGTGGATTCAGTCCAAGAGTTGCGTGATCACCAAGCCTTCCTCAATATTCCCACTCATCATAATGGCCCTCCAGCCCAAGACCAATGCAGTTAACCTACCTGAACCACAAAGTGAATTCATCTGCAAAGTGACCAAATAAACCCAGTGACTACCTCAACAAAGTCAGTGAGAAGTAGGTGAAAACAGGCCTCAACCATAGTCAATCAGCCGAGACTCAAAAAATTCCTACTTGGCCCCAAGAGGCAACTGGAATATCCCTCACTGAGTTAAGGGATGGGTGGGAGGGTGCCTGCCCGCAGAACAATTGAAGGGGAAAGTCACAGACCCGGCTGCTTATGCAGGCGCTCCTAAAACTTGATTGGTTTGCCAGCAACACATGACGGGGACAAAAATGGCGGCCTGCATGCCTGTCTCTCAAGCCAAGCCCACAACTCAATCCCCCGCTCCCAATATCGCGTTAACATGGCAAAAGGGGTGGGGAGCAGATTTGTGTTATAGTACTGTACATTATCAGGATGGGTTGAGAGATGGACATGGTGGCAGCTCGATGTTCTTACCTACTTCGTCTCTGAGAGACTTTTAAACCAGCCATTTGGTCAAAGCAGTGAGATCTCCAGGCCTGAACAGGATTCATAGAGCTCCCTACCTACCTAGAGTGTTTTATGCATTTCAACTGAGGTTTTTAATCCACTGGTGCATTTCATTTCGTTGAAATTAACAAAGACCTGCAAGAGATCCATGTGCACTCAGATGTGTACATGGAACTCTGAATCTAGGTGATTGACTAAATATGTGAGGGCCAATGAAACACAAGAGTAGATTACTTCCATCCTGAGTACCTTTTTGGCTATGTAGTAGGATGTTAATGTGTATAAACAGACAGATTCTGTCTTGCAATGTCTGGCTTCAAGCTCTATCCTCAACCCAAGTACTTGGATTTAAGCTGATTTGGTAAATGATACTAAATCAGCTTAAATTCAAGAACTATGGCTTAGTTGTGTTGTAGATCAGGCTATATAACAGCAGAACTGTTGATTTTAGTGCTTTTGGCTTCAGAAATGCAGGAAAATTGTTCTGTAGCCAAAAGTGTGACTGACTTGGCTAGGCAAAGCATTTCCTCTGTCTTTTTTTTTTTTTTAAGCATGTGGTTATAGTTTACGATAGTTAAGAGGCAAAAACTTTTCAGAAAAAGGGCTGCATACTTGCATGGACAAGATAGCTATACATTAGCACATTTGTACCTGAGTATTTATACTCTGACAGTTGAAGAATGTTTTACAAACCAGGAAAGACACCCTCATGCAGTTGTTTCAGAAACACCTAACTACAGCAGACACATAAAGGGGTTCTCTGTTGGTATTCACACAACATGATTTGTCAGTTTCATTGTACCTTCTAATGTTGATGGTTGCAACCAGTGAGTCTTGCTATTTTGAATTATTGTGGTGCTTGACCACAAAATGAAAGGTGGGAATGAAGGCTACATTGATAATAAAATTTAGTTCTGAACTTTGGTTAGGCTCCTTTGGATTTGCTTCAGTCATTATTCAATGAATTTTACAAAAAAATCTAGTGACACGTGTATTTTAGAACTATTGCAACAATAAATTTAATAATTCATAAAAATCAGAATAAGTGTTTTGTACTAAAATTACTTGAGCATGGTACTATACAGTAAGCATCCAGAAGATTAAGAGGCTATTCACATGAGCAGCCCAACCCAGGCTAAGGCAGCCCAGCCTGAGTGGGGCTACTCGTGAGGAGTGCTGGGACTGCTTCCAATCCCAGCGCTTGTACCCCTGCTAGCCCGACTTAAAACCCTGGCCCTTAAACCAGGGCACCTGATTCATGGGGCAATCTGCTAATGTGCCGTGCTCGTTGCAGGGTGTATGATGGGATTCCTGGAGGATGGAACTCATTTTCCCAGCCTCCAGCAATCCACACTGCCAGGAGCACCAGTGCACCAAACAGGAGCTCCTGGCTCATCTGGGGGGGAAGGTAGGTTCAACACTGCCTTCCCCCCACCCATCCTCCCCACTCATTATGGTCATAAGAATGACCTTTAACTTTTCTAAATCACTCTTTTAAAAATTACTTTCCTTTTTGGTTTTTATTTTATGGTAGCATGTTTTAAAGACTTTTATAAGGAAGTAGCTAGGCTTTCTCAAGTAACTACAGGTTGAGTATCCCTTATCCGGACTGCTTGGGCCCAGAAGTGTTCTGGATTTCAGATTTTTCTGGATTTTGGAATATTTTAATAATGAGAGGGGGGCTTTCCCTTTTCCCTCTAGCGCCAAAGCAAGAACTTGAAAAAATATTGAAAAGCTTCATAATAAAAACAGAGCTGCAACTAGAGAGAATTACAGACAAATTACAGCATGTTTAAAAGCAGCAAAATTGGGAATCCGCAAGCGAGTGAGGAGGGCTCTCCTCTCTTCTTCTGCTTTTTAAATGTTTTAAATCATCTTCAGTGATCTCAGCAATTTTAGCCAGGGCGATGGGCTCAGCGTCACCCCAAGGGAATGTGTAGCATCCAGTCAGTGGCGTCTCCTCGTGGCAGAAGCTGAGAAGGGGCAGGGACCCAGGCGGGAGGAGGAGGGCTTGCAGTTGCAAAAGTGGTCTGCTTTTGCTCGCCCGCATGTTCTGCTTGTGGATCAGGCACACACGAGGAGAAGAATGCAGGTAGCTGCACCTTCAGCCAGCTCAGTTTGGGAACGGAAGTGTTTTCCTTTTGCTAGTGAGCTGTGAGTGTGTGAGAGCGATTATTACAGCAGTCGTCAAGGCTTCTTTATTTTAAATAAACGTTTATAGTTCGCTGCCTGATGGCTTCTGGCATAAACAAGGTCCATCAGGCTGGGATTTGCAATGGGTCTTCTAAAGCTACTAGTCATTGTAGTTCATCAGAGGAAGGCGATTAGGAAATGCATATGAAAATGTGTAAGAAGATCGCCCAGCTCACCAAGGTACTAAATAGGTTTTGTTTTTTGTTTTGCTATGGTGCATGCCATGGTGGTTTCTGGATTTCGGAGCATTCCGGGTTTCGGATGTCCGGATAAGGGATACTCAACCTGTATTGCATATTGTGCTGCCAGTTTAGCCTCATTTCCAAAAAATATTAAAGACTAACCTTGGCAAGTGTTAAAACTACAAAACAATGCCAATATTAGTGTCATTCCCTTAATTAATTATTCTATTTTGACATATAAAGATAATTTGCAGCAAACCTGGCAACATTTAATTATTATAGAGATTCTCTCCAAAATTGAGCTGATGTAAATATGATTAAGCCTGTTGTAATAATGATGTAATTTGTCCAGTAAACAGCTTGAGAAAGTCAAATGAAATATATCTATATTTCTACTATTGTTTTATAAACAGGCTACACACACACCACCACCCCCCCGCCAAAGTACATATATCTTCATTATCTAATCCTTAACATTTCTTAAGGGTTTTTAGAAAACCTGCAAAGAGTTGATTAGAAGGTGCCAAACTACAATAATCTTACCCTTGCTAATGAAAAGGTTCACAATGGCATTTTCCAGATTACATGCTGCAACAGTTTCGCAATGTGTCTGCTAAGTGCCCCTCCGTATTGTCTGTGTTTGAAATCATGGTCACTGCGCTGTCAGCAGGGTTCCATTCATATTTCTGATGCCTTGTTTCAGATTTTATTGATGCATTGTAGCCCTGTAACTTTGTATATGCATTGCAGGAAAGTAGCTGTATTTTTCTGTTGTAGGAGGCTTGCCCCATCATCTATGGAGGCTTGCCCCATCATTTATACATTGCAGCGTGGTGTGGTGTGGGCAGTTCAAATTGCGGTGCAATGATTTGTTGATTTTTACAGCCTCTTTCCATCCCGTTCATGAAATAATCTTTCTGTGAAATGGGCGGGGGGGGGGGGATTCCACTCGGGATCTTGTGCAAAGGTGCAACCTGATTCTCATCTGCTCTCGGCTTTTGATTTTGATTGTATTTGCTTTTCTTTTTCATGAGACTAATTTTTTGGATACTTCCATATTTCTTCCTTTTTTTGTGCGCCGTGGATTTTCTGGCTTATTCAGCAGATCGAGGATCTGTTGATATGTAAAGCCACTAATATATAATATCACTCTATTTCTTGCGCAAGGGGCAGCATTCAGCCCCAGCTGCGCTCTCCCCTGCTGGCGGCTTTGCACAAAGTCACTGAGAATTTTTTTTAGAAGAGTCTGTCACATCAGCTGTTCCCCACCCACCCCCACAACTCCCATTGGCCCAAAATGGAGGGGGGGAGTGAATGTGATTCAGGGGGGATATGGACACCCCCTGCCCAGAAAATCCACTGCATTGGTGGGCAACATGAAAGGCTAAAACCCTGTCATGATGCATTGAAAAACACACCGAGAAACACTGTACTCATGGTTTCAAGCTGCTGCCTCATACCGTCACACTTTGCAACACTTTAACTGGCGCAAATCTCATAATCCTGAAAATGCCAATAACTGCATTGGTGATTAGATCTGTTACTAGTTCTTTGCAGTAGTATTTTTTTTAAAGGCGGTGGAAATGAAATATATAGTGTGGACATATTAAGTAAGGGTGCTGCTTTGAGCAATAGGCAGAAGTTTGGTAGTTTGTGGGTAGAGAGTTTTTCATCATGCCCATAACCTCAACAACTGTAAATGAGATAAAGTTATTTGTTACCTTGTGCATGCAATCCACATTGGGAACTCCCATTGGATGACAGGTGCTAACCACGGTCCTTCTTTCCAACAGAAAACTTTATGAGAATCATCAGTTGTGCACAAATGCAAATAGATTTTGCATCCGTAGAGATCAAGATTGAAGCTCATGTCACCATCTTCTGAGAATTTTTAAGTTTTGTGGTTACTTGGTTTAACTTGTGCCCTGACTGCAGTGTGGCATCATGAGTACAATATTCTTACTGCTGTACTCCTGACATGGTCATACATTTTTCTTTCTTTCTCTCACACTGGTAATACATTAGTTGTGTTCCTTTTGGAGACAAAAATCAACCTCTTTTCTTTTTAATAGAAACCAGTTAATATTTATATAAACTGGGCAGGTTGGATTGTAAATGGAAATTATAAATAAATAACAGTATTCAACAAAATTATTACACTCAGGAGGCTTTGGATTAGACTTACTTGGAAACAAGTATCATTCTCCTGTTTTTAACTGAATAATAGACTTAATTTTTATTTATTTTTTAAGAATAGCTCTAAAGTTCATGCTTAACATTTCTAATTTTGACATAAATGAAATTCTTCCTGGCTGATTGATTCAGGATATTTCTTGACTGAAAGTTTCATCTGTAACACTGATGACCTGCTAAAACTCAGAAGTTTCGAATATTACAATTTCTTCCTGTCAGAAGAGCTCTTTTTAAAGAATCAGAAATTCACATTTTCAAACTGGTATTCTTTCAGAACTGATTTGTCAAAAAGCAATCCTAACACATAGGAGATCAGATTTGCAGAATGGTATGTATCAATTAAAACCTCCTAGATGATGTAACATGATGTCGCCCTAGGTGATGTAGCCCCACTGTGTCTACCCCAATTTGCATAGAGAGAACCTTGCTTTGCCTGAAAGAGAGAAACAATCAGATAGAAATGTGAAGAAGTACTGTACTGAGCCAGACATATAGGAAAGTATTCTGATGTGCAGTGGGAGTAGAGGGCAGGCTCTCCAGCAGAATGGGAAGAGGTGTAACTGCAGATATTTATAGAATGATGAAACTGGATTAACTGAACCTATGGATTAACCAGCCTTACCCTCAGTTCCAGCTTCAGGATTTCTAATTTATTTGTAATCTGTATTGTTTTCAGTCCTTTAATGCATGTCCACTGATCTACGGAAGTCTAGTGTGTTTCAGATATTCTCCACAAATACTAACTGCAGGTATAGCTGCTTGATATTCCACTTGGAACAATGCAGCCTTCAAAGCTGGCAAACATACCTTGTGTCATGATGCACATTCTTTTGCTTTGCATAAGTGTTTCTTTTAATGAGGTAGTGCAATGCAGCTCATTGAAATCAAAAACATATGATACGCCCTAGGCAAAAGAAAGGCAATAACTGCACAGATTTTTGAAGAGGACTAGTCATACCACAGGCTACCATTATAACTGAAAAACAACAAGAATTCTAATATAGCTGTCTGCCCAAATATATTAATTTAAATTGAATGGATTTTATGATATTATAGCTGTGAGGCACAATGTCTTATTGGCAAGCATCTTCAAAACCGCTGTTTGGAAGGCTCTCTTCAAATAAATTTTTTGTGCACCAGATCTTGATGGCATATATATTTGGGATCTCTCCACACAGGAAATAACTTTTGATCATTTAGGGTGACCTTTCTTGGGGTTATGTGCTGCAAAGAGCTAGGTTAACTACACTGTGTCTCTTTGTATTGAACATTTTGTATTTTAGTTACACTATGTATTATGTGTGTACTACCCATGTTTTTTAAAGCATTGTCATAAGCAAAGACTGGATACGCTTCTTCACAGAAGCATTTCCTGAACAACCTCAGCCTCACTTTGCTTTGCTTTCTGCTACAACTTCACTACTTTTTCTTTCCCCCATTCTTTCTACTGAATCCCTTATTTCTCAATCTACCTCACTTTGTCTTGCCTGTTTGATATGGATTGTGAACTTTGGCAGGGAAAATGTGTCTTCTGCAGCACCTAAATAAATGTTCATTTTCAGTGTGAGTAGTCAAGATCCCTGAGTGCCTAATGCTCTTTGATCAGGAACTGCAGTGAAATGGCCACACCCTTGCTTCTGGTCCAGGGTTAGGGTTCTGGATCATCAGGGATTGGATAGAACACAACTTGCCTCCTAAAGTACATTTTTTCCTTGCCACTGTTTGTCACTCCATAGGAAGGCTAGCCCTTTTGAGATCAGGAAAAAGCCAGTAAATTACATGCCTGTAAGCTTTATGTCTGTGCCAGTGAAATTAATGGTAACCATTATTAAAACTAGAATTATTAAACACATAGGAGAACAGGTTCCACTGAGGAACCATCAGCATAGCTTCTTCAAAGTAAAATCCTGCCTCACTAACATTCCTGAGTTCTTTGAGAGATTAAACAAATATGTGGAAAGGGATGATCTGGTGAATATTATTATTTAGACTTTTAAAAAGATTTTGGCAGAGTCCCTTGTCAAAAGTTCTTGTGTAAATTTAGCAGTCATAGGATAAGATAACAAGTCCTCTTATCCATCAGTAACTGGTTAAAGAACAGGAAGCAGAGCAGGGGGAAGAATTAAATAATTAGAACTCACAGTAGGGTCCTCCAAGGATCTCTAATGGGACTAGTGCTATTTCACTTATTCATACAAATCCATGGTGCGGTTACATTTGAAGTACTGTGAACAGTTTTGGTCACCATATGTCAAAAAGGACATTATAGAACTGGAAAAGGTGCAGAAGAGGGCAACCAAGAGGGCAACCTCTAGCCTCAGGACCTAGAGCACCTTCCTTACAAGGCAAGGCTACAACACCTGGGGCTTCTTAGCTTAGAAAAAAGATGACTATGATAGAGTTCTATACAATTATGCATGGTGTGGAGAAAGTTGATAAAGAGAAATTTTTCTCCCTCTCTCATAAGACGAGAATCAGGGGTCATCCCATGAAACTGATTGCCAGGAAATTGATGACTAGCAAAAGGAAACACTTTTTTCACACAATGCATAATTAACCCATGGAGTTCTCTGACACAGGATGTAGTGTATGCCCCAGCTTGTATGGCTTTAAGAGGGGCTTTGACAAATTTGTGGAGGCCAAGTCTATCAATGTATACTAGTCTGAGGGCTACAGGCCACCTCCAGCCTCCAAGGCAAGATGCCTCTGAATAGCAGTTGTAGGGGGAGCAATAGCAGGAAAGAGGGCACCCCTTCATCTCTTGCCTGTGGGCTTCCCAGAGCAACTGCTGCACCGCTGTGGGAAATAGGATGCTGGACTAGAAGGGCCTTGGGTCTGATCAAGCAGGGCCATTCTTACGTTCTTGTGTTCTTATAAATGAACTAGAGTAAAGGGTGAGCAGTGAGGTTGCCAAGTTTCTTTGCATGTTCCATGGAACATTGTGATGGAAGACACACAGTTCCAACATACATTTTAAACCATGGAACTTACACCACTTCTTGGTGTTAGGCAAATGTTGCTTTGCTTCCCACACTTTCTCTCAGCTCAGCCATGTCATGCTTTCACTTGCCCTGCTTTCCATGTCTGTATTTAAATTAGTTCCTTTGCATCTTCTTTGATAGGTCATTTTTTGTGACCTGCCCTACTCAGATTTAATCCTTAGAAGCCTCCTTTTAGGAGAACTTTGAACTACTCATAGAAATTCTAACCGATACAGTGTGTGCACGAAACAGATTTTCATTTTGTTTCAAGCTCAAACATTTTGTCGAAACAGCAGTCAACCCGGTTGTTTCGACAAAACAAAACTCGAAATGTTTGGAGTGTTTTGGCTATAGGGAACAATGGGGAAACTCAAAACACCGCATTGATCCCCATGGGTAGCTCCTAAGGACTACAAAGTGGTTTGGTGGTAGGGCATGATGGGTGCTACCTACCACCCAAACCAAAAAAGAAATGGGCAAGCAGGTGGTTTTAAACAAATTTTTAACCTTTTCTTAAAACCCCCATATGGCAAGCCAATCAGAAGTGCCAGAAAACCAATCAGCAAGGGAAAAACAGGCCTCTAAAATGGAAACATAGAAATGTTTTGAATTGAAATGGGATTGTTTGGTTCAGATCTCAAAACAGGCCGTTTATTTAAAGGGTGTTTTGTTTTGAGCTTGAGACAATTGAAATGCCCCAGTTTGAGTCAAAATGTTTCTACATCAAAACATGCACATCCCTAATGTGCTGGTGTTGCTGAGCTAGAATTCTGACTCAATATAAAAGTTTCATGTGTTCATATGAGATTGCCCAGAACTTCCACAAAGTTCAATTCTGTGTTCTTATAATTACTCTATGGAATTATCTACCATGGGATGTGGTGATGGCCACTAGCTTGGATGGCTTTAAAAGGGGCTTTTAGACACATCCATGAAGGACAGGTCTATCAATGGCTACTAGTCTGATGGCTATAGGCCACCTCTAGCCTTGGAAGCAAGTTGCCTCTAAATTCCAGATGCAGGGGAGCAACAGCAGTAGAGAGGGCATGTCCTCTTGCCTCTGGGCTTTTCAGATGTATCTGAAGCTCACTGTGTGAAACAGGTTGCTGGACTAGATAGACCTTGAGCCTGATCCAGTAGGGCCATTCTTATGTTTTAAAACACAGTCCTTGCATTGCCCTGATATTGGCTCTCTTATCCCACATTTCTGTCCTAAGCCTGAAATGACATTCCATTACAGTTGAATGTGCCCCTTCGGCTTTTTAATTTGAGTTTTTCTTCTCAGGCAAGGTCTGCCCTAACACTGAAAACTTTCTAGGCATCCAGTCCCCTTTACCATCAGTCCCCCTTGGCTTGCCAGATGAACCAGAAGCTGTTTGCACTAAGTTTTAAGTCACATTTGACTTCTCTATCAACATTCTTACATTAGAGCCAGCTGTTGTAATAAATGTTTTAGTAGTACATAGCCTTACATTTCAGTGTGTTCTACTAAAGCTAAGTGTCATCAAATCCACATATTTAATGAACATTTTCTACAACTTTATCGTCTGTTGAGTTTTCATGTCTTCCATGCTTGCATTACTGAGCACTTGACCTGTTATGGTAGCAGCTTGGGAAAGTATGCTTTCCTCTAAGTTATGTGAATCTGCTGTTCTAAGTAGTGTTGGATAATATTCAAGTTTGTGTTGGATCTGAGTGTTTTCCAGCACAATGTTCTTGTTTATAAGGCCTGCTTGGCTTTTATAAAGCAGAAGCTTCATTTTTCTATTATTGAGGCCTCAAGCTGTAGCTCTCAGTGCGCCACATACCAAGTAATTTTGAGCACTTCCAGCAGCCACTGATTTGAGTGAGATCAGTGGAAAGTGTATGTCTTCAGCACAGTATCTCCCATAGGATTAGTTCACAGTCTTCTAGCTCTAGAAAGGGAGTTCAGCGACATCACTGCACTTGCTGTAACTCTTGAAAATTCAGGAACCACAACATCCAACCTCTTGGCAATTTATTAAAACCATTTAGCAATTTTTAATGCAATTATGTGGGCTTAAGTCAAATACTGCATTCCATTTTTTCCCCTCCTGGAGAGACTTGGGAGAGCCGGCAAACTTTGCTCTAGCTATTTGGATTACATTTCTAATACTGGGGGAAATATGTTTGCTTAATAAAACGCTGGCTTTCATGTAGCCTGCATAAACATCATTCTAACCATCCATCTTGAGCTGCTGCTATGCTCATAGTAGAAGATATAAAAATTCCTGCAGAAGCACCAGCTGATGCTGGCATGCAATTCACTCTGCATCTTTGGTATATCAGCTGTTATTACTACCACTGTGCTGGTGTGGCCTAATATCTGCCCATTGGGGGGACAGCAAGGCGGGCAGAGCTCCTGCACTAGCACAACAGTGCTGCTCTTATGAGTTTTGAAAGTCACTCTGCTTTAAGGGGCTCTGCTGCAGTTCCTAGGATAGAATAATACTTAGCTGCAGCAGTTCACCCTGCTTATGTCACTGCAGCTAAAGAGTCTTGATGTAAGTGGGCTACTAGAAAAATTCATTCTTTTTATATTCATGATTTGCAACACAAAGGAGTAGATGATAATGAGAGTGTCTCGCATATTAGTTTGCTGAGGGGAAGAAGTAAGTGGAGGATATTAACAAATGGGATTAAATAGGCCATAGCTTTATTGAAGGAACATGGCATACATTCATCAGCTGAGTGGAGGATTACTGTGGAGGGGATAGGCCTCTCCAAACCCAACATGAGATTCTCAGGGAGATTGGCAAGGAAAGCTAGCCATGATCTTCCCAAGTATTGCTGAGGTGAAACTTGAGCTATATCTGCTGAGTGGGAACTCATTCCCATTGTAAGGAGAAGCAGGTATAATGTAGGTTAGGAACCTAGGAAGAGTCATACCATTCGTCCAAACAGCTCAATATTGTCTACCCATACTGGCAGCACCTTCTCCAAGGTTACAAACAGGAGTCTCTCCCAGCCTTATCTTGGAGATGCCAGAGAGGGAACTTGGAACATTCTGCATACAAGCATGCAGTTGCTCTTCCCAGAGTGGCCCCATCCCCTAAGGAGAATACTTTACAGTGCTCACACATGTAGTCTCATGGATTACATGTGTGAGCTTAGCAAAGGACATGGACACTTGGACCCTTCTTAGCAAAGAGGACAATTCATGCTTGCTACCACAAGACCAGATCTCTTCCCCAGACCAGCTCCATATAAGCTCATCTCAGTAATTTTCACAATGCTAAACATCAGCCCCAATCTTTTTTTAAGCATTTATTTTTCAAAAAAGCCTTGTGAGTGTCCTCCTATTGCTGAGAGGAACCTCCTGAACCACCTTCCCAGTCTCATCTCCTGACATTTCTTACATCCAATCTTGTCCTTCTGCCAAAGTTATGACAAAGGAGGAATAATCAGTGAGCAATAGCCAAACTGGAATAAAATTAAACTAAAGGACACCACTTTGACCTTTCAAAAGGAACACTCTAGGGGAAGCAAAAACAAAACAAAAGCCCATACTAGCCTACCTGCCAATCAGGGCTAGCAGAAAAATATTTACTAGCCCCCACAAAAAATGACCAGCCAAAGCCCAGTATGCTTGCCTGCACCATTTGGCTAACAGTTTGGGTGGGAGGGAGGACTTTAATGCATCCCATTCCCACCTCTCACTCACCCTCAGGAGACCTTAGACCAGGTGTGGGGAACCTTGGCCCTCCAGCTGTTTTTGAACTACAACTCCCACCATCCCCAGCCACAATAAGGCTGGGGATGATGGGTGTTGTAGTTCAACAACAGCTGGAGGGCCAAGGTTCCCCACCCCTGCCTTAGACCAAGGCTGCACATCTTCAGCTCTCCTGCAGATGTTGGACCATAACTTGCATCATCCCTGACTATTGGCCACTATGGCTGGGGATGATAGTCCAACAACAGCTGAAGAACCAAAGTTCGGTAGCCGTGCCTTAGACTAACATTGTTCAAACTGTTATGCTAGAAAGTGGAATGTGCTACCTCTTCCTTGCTTCCAGATATCTCTTCCCTCCATGCAGGTTTTGCTACAGAGGATGGGGGTCCTTTGTAAGTGGAAGGTAAAGGTTTCTGTTCTTGCATCAGTTATGCCACTTCTCACTTTACACACAGTTGTGATGCTCACAACTTTTTATTGTGTGAAATCAGCTTCATTTAACTCTAGATCTGTTCAGCCATTACATTCTCAGCTCAGTACGAATCCCAGATGTGTGCATGCCCCTCCTCTTCACCATGGGAAGAAGATAACAGGTGATTTGAGCTGTATTGTAATTATTTGAACACAGTGCATTTTCTGGCCATCCAACCACCCCCATCCTAGACCTTTCTTTCTTTCTTTTTTTAAAGGAATATTATCAGATGGCCAGAAAGATACTATGTTCTAATAAATGCAGCACAGCCCAGCTTCTGCAAAGGAGCTCAAAACTCCTCATGTGTTAAAAGTTCTCCCTAGAATGTAATGACGGAGTGACTAAATGACTAATGACTAAAGGGGTATGTAATAGCCTCTTCCATGTCAGTGTATACGTATTTTGGCTTTAAGTGTTAGGCGTAATACCACCAATTGTGGCATTAGGCTGATGCAGCAATCATAGTGCCAACTCCTAAACATACATCATCAAATGAAGGATTGAGCCATTTAAGTTCATGAGTAATTTATGAGCTGTTTTCCTTAAGCCTCGTTTCATAGTCCTGATCCTAAGTCTTGCTGCAAATGAAGGAGCCAAATAAGTGCATAAGGTGGGACAGACTGATTTCCGTGTCAATACATCATAAACTATGCCATTGCACTGATGATGCTCTGGCATGTTCTATAGAAGACATCTTACACAATTGCTCTAGCTGTCTTGTGCAAATTTCTCTGCAAGCCATTGTAGCTATACAGTATGTGTATTTAGGATTAGGGTATATTAACATCTGTTTATGAGGGAGACTGAGACAGTTTGTAAAAGTCACTTGGAGATTTGGCAAATCAAAAACAGATAACAAAAGATGAATAAAGGACATTTGGAAACCTGATTTTGGGAGAAGAAGGGAAAGCTTTATGTTAGAGAAAAAATGAACCTCCCCCACCCCACCCTTCTAATCTTCAGTCCAGTGAGCAAGCACCACAAGCTCTGCCAAGGCTTTCACACTCTGGCTGTTGGACTAGAGAACAGCTTGCATTCATGGTCCTTCATCTTCCAAAGCTGCCAGTGAGAACCAGCTGCAAAAGCCCTTTGCTGGGTTGCAGCCAATGTGTGCAATAATTAAGGTACTGCCTGAATGTGGTGTGTGAAGACGCTGTTTCATGTTACTGCAAAATAATATATTTTTCAAAGCTAGCTCAGTGTTCCAATCAAGTTTGAGTGGAGTGAATAATGTGTAAGTATATTGCTTGGGTTATATTCTTTTTGTCGCAGGAACCATATCAACTGATCCTGAGATATATACTAATATATATACTAAAATAAATAAGTGGGGGGGGGAGAGTCCTTAGGAATGCAAAAGTGTGAGCATTAAATGACCCGTCAGATGGCACAAATGTACGGTTAATTCACATGAATGTTTTTCATGTGCTCCAGATTTCAACTTAAATCATCAGGATTGCTATGTACCATCTAGTGAAACAGTTGTTGAATTGCTTTATTAAAGGTACAAATAGTTGGTGAGCCAGTGTTGAGTGGATTGCCAAAAATAACATGAACTGAACCTTGTAAAATAAGCCTCAGATCAAAATGGTCTACTTTTATTGGAATCAAATAAGCAGATTATGCTCTGACTTCATTTTCCTTCATAAGGACAGCCCTGCTGGATCAGGTCCGAGGCCTATCTAGTCCACATCCTGTTTCCCACAGTGGCCCAGCAGATGACTCTGAGAGGCCCACAGGCAAGAGATGAAGGCACACCCTCTCTCCTGCTGTTGCTCCCCTGCAACAGGTATTCAGAGGCATCTGGTCTCTGAGGCTGGAGATGGCCTATAGCCACCAACTAGTAGCCATTGATAGACCTGTCCTCCCTGAATTTGTCAAAGCCACTTTTAAAAACCATCCAAGCTAGTGGCCATCACTACATCCCGTGGCAGAAAATTCCATAGATTAATTATGCGCTGTGTGAAAAAATACTTCCTTTTGTCAGTCCTAGATTTCTTGCCCATCAGTTTCATGGGATGACCCCTGGTTCTACTTTTGTGAGAAAGAGAGAAAAATGTATCTCTGTCCACTCTCTCTACTCCAGGGGCATAACTATAATAGGGCAAGGGGAGACAGTTGTCTGGGGGCCCACTGCCTTGGGGGGCCCCCAGAGGCAAGTCACATGACTGACTCTCCCAGCTGCGCACCCGTCTGAGCTTCCTTCAGTTGTATTCTTCCTC
Organism: Hemicordylus capensis; assembly: GCF_027244095.1. Lineage (NCBI taxonomy): Eukaryota > Metazoa > Chordata > Lepidosauria > Squamata > Cordylidae > Hemicordylus > Hemicordylus capensis. Next base: position 92,366,363 of record NC_069659.1, on the reverse strand, counting down.
TGAAATTGATGTGAGTGCTAAGACCTGGAGCTACCAGAACAGCATGTCTTTCTCTAGTACCATTAAATGACTTGCATCATCCACAATTTACAAAACTTTTTTAAAAATAATTTTGGATCTGGGCCCACTCCAACCTTGCTTATGCCCCTGCTCTACTCCATGCATAATTTTATACACCTATATCATGTCTCCCCGTAGTTGCCTATTTTCCAAAGATTACTTTGGAATCTTTTCCATCAAGATTACTAGGTGCAGATGTTATGAAATTTAAGACTGATTTCCTGTTAAGAGAAAGCAAAGATGAAGTTCTTTCTTGTCACTTTCTTCAGCATCAGAATAGGTTCTTTGGACAGAGAATATGTTGTTCCTATTTTTGCTTGAAAGGGGGACTGCTAGGCATGTTTGTAGGAAAAACTGGATCTCTGTGTGTATTGTATATGAGCCACAGAATGTGTGAGGGGGAAAAATGTCTTGGTGGCCAAAGGGTGACAGCTTTGAATTATTAAGAATGATCTGGATTAGTCCCAGCCTCTCTGGTTCACCAGGATCTATAAGATTTCACATCTGTTTCATGTTTACAGTCACTAAGAAGCACAAACTGTATACCGCCCCAGTATTAAAGATGTATTCCTATAAGGAATTTAGCTTATGTCTAAATAAATGTAGTTGTCCCTGCACTCCAAATTTGCAGATTAAGCTTGTGATCTCCATTAACGAACTCCACGAACTCCATTAAATTCAATGGGACTTATTTCTGTGTACGCAAAAATAGGATTGGGTAGTAAATGACAAAAATGCGGAAAAGGCAAAATGTCATTAAAAATAACTGATTTTTTTTAACTTCCTGATTGGGAAAAATGTTTATCACATGTATTCATCGAATGCTTATCCTACCTTCCTATAAAGCTTGAGCCTGTGTGGTTATACTAGAAGTCAAACTAGAATGTGAAGTACTTTAAAGAATTCTAGACTTAAAAGGCAGAGAACACAAAATGAAGTCAAGTGCTGCTATGAGATAAGGAGAAAATTATATTCTCTGACTTTTCAAGTAGCCTCATAAGCAGTAGCGATATAGGAAGATGCTGAAAGGCATCATCTCATACTGCGCAAGAGATGACAATGGTAAACTCCTCCTGTATTTTACCAAAGAAAAACCACAGGGCTCTGTGGTCGCCAGGAGTGGACATCAACTCAAAGTTACACTTTACTTTACCTAATAACATCAACTAAATCTTTCACTTTAGAAGAACATTGAGCACCATCTAGTGACTAAAATGCATATTTTCATTCTGCAAATATTCAACTAACCCATTGTTATCAAGACAATTTCCATTTTACTCTATCTGCCTTCCACCGTTATATGATGTATTGACCATGAAGCGAAACATATGTACTTGATGTATTAAGAATCACTGAGTTAATTTACTTTTAAGCAGACTCTATAAAAATCTGCACTAATATTTTTCAGATTTTGGAAATTAAAATCCAGTTATGATGATAACCAGGTAAAGAAACAAGAATATTTTCTTTGTAATCTCACAGCTAATAATGTGATATTACATAGTATAACTGAGAGGTGTGCTTATTCAAATAATCACATTATTCAACTAAGTGGTGTGCTAACTTTGCTCAGTTAGCATGACCCTGTTAACTGAGCAAAGTGGCACATTTTAAAGTGGTGATTCTCTTATATTTAGCAGGAGAACAACTATCCATATCCAGGACAGTGTTTTTCCAATGGCTATTGCTGATATGTGCCTTGTGTTTCTTTTTAGATTGTGAGCCCTTTGAAGAAAGGGAACCATTGTATTTATTTTTCTATGCAAACTGCTTTGTGAACTTTTCTGGTGTTGAAAAGAAGTATATAGATATTCATATTAGTAACAATAAAGCCCGATGCTTTCAACCAAAGCTAAATTGCTTGTCTGTGGGAAATGTGTGTGTGTTTGGACCCAAAAACTGATTTAAAAAAAAAAAAAATCATGCAAGGCAGAGAAAATATACCTGTGATAATTTAAAGGTGGGGGTAGAATATGTTTATAACATTTTACTTACAAGAACAGGAGGAAAAATTGACAATATGGATCGTCTCACCTACAATAAACCCAATTAAGCTGAAGATATAGATTGAAACTGGTTTCCTTCCACCAAGCTAGTGGTGCCAAAATGGTTTTAATCAAAGTAATTTAGTTTCATTTAACTCTGGGTAGTAGTAGCAATAGTAGTAGTAGTAGTAGTTATTCTATGATTAGTCTTTGTTTAAATTGTTTAAATCACATAATTACACATTGTTGTGATGTACTTCACTGAAATATTGTTCTTTTTTTTTGCTTTTAAATTTTTTATTGATTTTTACAATATCTTAACAATCTCGTTACATCCATTTAAACAAATTGTTCTTCTAAATGCTCCCTTACTTTGCCCTCTCTAGTATTTCCACAGTGATGTAAGGATGGAGTTGGACAACTTTAAGAAACAAAAATGGGTTTTTCTCAATAGAAATACCTACTATTGTCACAGACTGGGTAACATTAGGAAAGGATTATGTACAAGGACAGAGCCATCATTGAACAAACGGGTTCAAAGAACCTGGGCCATCACCAATCAGGGGCCACGCCTGGCACCCCAGCCACACCACCTGCGTCTGATGTCAGATGCATAGGGTGCAGCTTCGCTCACAAACGGGGCCGCGTTCCCCATTTGAGAGCAAATACCGGGCAGCGCTGCATTAGCAGCATGGCTGGGAGCTGCCCTCCCTGCCTTTAAAGGCAGGGAGAGCATTCCTGGCCACACTGCGAATAAGGATGTGTATGGAACTAGTTTGGAGACCCTTTATGGGCCTCCGAACTGGTTCAAATGACTGGTGGTTCAGCCGGTTCAAAGGTGGGGTGCATACCTTTAAGGATGCGGAGGGTGCCCTTACCCCTCCCACTCTATTTCCCCCACCAGCGCTCCATTTGAAAAGTGTCAAGTACCCGAAAGGACCCAGTGGACAATTTTTAAATGGAGCACCAGTGGAGGGAAACACAGCAGGAGGGGTAAGGGCACCTTCTCCACTCTTAAAGGAATGCCCCCCCTTCGAATCTCCCCCCACCAGTACTGTGCACAGGGGGACGGCAGCGTGGGGAGAGCAGCAGCTGCAATGGAAGCAGCACATTCTGGGAGGGAGGGAGGGACAGGGCAACTGAGAGGCTCGGAAGGATGGAGGGTGTGTGTGGATGGAGGCTCGGAAGTTAGCATGGAGGGTGTGTGTGGAGGGCACGCGCAGCCACGCACCTTAGAGGGAACAGTGCCAAGAAGGCTTTACCTGCCTTTTTTTAATTTATTCCTCATCAAAGACTCCTGAGAAAACTTAGTAGTCATGGGATAAGGGGACAAATACATATGTGGATTGCTAACTGGTTGAAGGAAAGGAAACTGATGGCAGGGATAAATGGAGAGTTTTCACAGTGGAGTGAAGTAAGTAGTGGGTTCCCCCAGGGATCTGTACTGGGACCGTTGCCTTTTAATTTATTCATCAATGATCTAGAAGCAGAGGTAAGCAGCGAGGTGGCCAAATTTGCAGATGATACCAAATTATTTGGGGTAGCATCCCCTGCTAACTTGGCAAAGATGCATCTGTTAATGTGGTGATTCTCTTTATTTAGCGGGGGGGTAACTGGCCCTATCCACACCCAGCACAGTACCTCCAGTGGCTGTTGCTGGTGTCTAGCTCATGTTTCTTTTTAGATTGTGAGCCCTTTGTGGACAGGGAGTCATTTATTTATTTATTTATTTTATTGTTGAATTTCTGTACCGCCTTTCATTAAAAACAACCCCAAGGCGGTTTACAAAAGTTAAAAACATACAATAAAAGTGACAATTAAAATATTAAGCTAAAAATATAAAATACATCTAATTTAAAAACTATAAAATACAAGCATAAAAACACATAGACACAAGAATAAAAACACATAGAAGCAGCATTGAAATGGTCATGTAAAAGCCTGGGTAAAAAGCCAAGATTTAAGAAGCTTTCTAAAAACTGTGATGGAGTCTGAGGAGCGAATGGCCACTGGGAGAGCTTTCCAAAGTCTGGGGGCAACAACAGAGAAGGCCCTGTCCCGAGTGCATGACAGACGAGCCTCCTTCATTGTAGGCACCCGGAGCAGAGCCCCCTCAGATGACCTTGTCAAGCGGGCAGCAACCCTTGGGAGCAGGCGGTCCCTCAAGTACCCTGGGCCCATTAACCATTAAGGGCTTTAAAGGTCAAAACCAGCACCTTGAATAGGTCCCGGAAACGAACTGGCAGCCAGTGCAGCTCTTTCAGGATGGGTGTGATGTGTTCCCACCGGGCAGCTCTGGACAAAACCCTAGCTGCCGCGTTTTGCACTAGCTGCAGTTTCCGGATATTCTTCAAAGGCAGCCCCACGTAGAGCGTGTTACAGTAATCCAGCCGTGACGTGACTAAGCCATGGGTAACTGTGGCCAGATCTGCCTTCTCAAGAAAGGGACGCAGCTGGCGCACTAGCCAAAGTCGTGCAAAGGCACTTCTGGCCACCGCCTCCACCTGAGCTTCCAAAAGCAGAGCTGGGTCCAGTAGTACCCCCAAGCTGCGTACTTGCTCCTTCAAGAAGAGTGCAACCCCATCCAGAACCAGTAAAATCTCCTCATCCTGATTGGCTCTCCTGCTGACCAACAGTACCTCCTTCTTGTCCGGATTCAATTTCAGTTTATTAGCCCACATCCAACCCATAACGGCCTCCAGCCCCCGATTCAGGACATCCACCGCCTCCCTAGAATCAGATGACAAGGAGAGATAGAGCTGAGTGTCATCCGCATATTGCTGACAACTCAGTCCAAGTCCCCGGATGACCTCTCCCAGCGGTTTGATGTAGATGTTAAACAGCATGGGGGACAAGACCGAACCCTGCGGGACCCCACAGGCCAGAGGCCATGGAGCCGAGCAGTAGTCCCCCAGCACCACCCTCTGGACCCTCCCCCCAAGAAAGGACTGGAACCACTGCAACGCATTACCTCCGATTCCCATACTCGAGAGGCGGCCCAGAAGGATACCATGGTTGATGGTATCGAAAGCTGCAGAGAGTTCCAGCAGAACCAACAGGGACGCACTTCCCCTGTCTAGTTCCTGGCGTAGGTCATCCACTAGAGCGACCAAGGCAGTCTCAGTCCCATACCCGGGGTGGAAGCCAGATTGAAAAGGGTCCAGATAATCCGTATCATCCAAGACCCTCTGCAGCTGGGACGCCACCACACGCTCCATCACCTTGCCCAAGAAGGGCAGGTTAGAGACTAGTCTATAGTTGTCCAGGTTGGAGGGATCAAGGGAGGGCTTTTTAATTATTTCATCTTAATTAATTAATTAATTAATTAATTATCTATGTAAACTGCCCTGAGCCATTTTTGGAAGGGCAGTATAGAAATTTAATAAATAATAATAATAATAATAAATAATAATAGTGAAATCCAAAATGTATTGTGTGGAGCTCCAAAAGGATCTCTCCAAACTAAGTGAGTGGGTGACAAATTGGGAAATGTGGTTCAATGTTGGCAAGTGTAAAGTGATGCACATTGGGATGAAAAACCCTAATTTCAAGTATATGCTGATGTGATTTGAGCTGTCGGTGACAGACCAGGAGAGGGATCTTGGAGTCGTGGTGGACAGCTCGTTGAAAGTGTCGACTCAATGTGCGGCAGCTGTGAAAAAGGCCAATTCCATGCTAGCGATCATTAGGAAGGGGATTGAAAACAAAACTGCTAATATTATAATGCCCTTAAACAAAACTATGGTGCATACACAGTACATCTGGAGTACAGTGTACAATTCTGGTCACAACAGCTAAAAAAGGACATCGTAGAAATGGAAAAGGTGCAGAAGAGAGCAACCAAGATGATCAGGGGCCTAGAGCACCTTTTTTATGAGGCAAGGCTACAACACCTGGGGCTATTTAGTTTAGAAAAAAGGCGACTGCGGGGAAACATGATAGAGGTCTATAAAATCATGCATGGTGTGGAGAAAATGGATAGAGAGAAATTCTTCTCCCTCTCACATAACACAAGAACCAGGGGTCATCCCATGAAATTGACTGCCAGGAAATTTAGGACCAACAAACGGAAGTACTTTTTCATACAATGTATAATCAACTTGTAGAATTCTCTGCCACAAGATGTGGTGACAGCCAACAACCTGGATGGCTTTAAGAGGGGTTTGGATAACTTCATGGAGGAGAGGTCTATCAATGGCTTCTAGTCGGAGGGCTATAGGCCACCTCCAGCCTCAAAGGCAGGATGCCTCTGAGGACCAGTTGCAGAGGAGTAACAGCAAGAGAGAGGACATGTCCTCAACTCCTGCCTGTAGGCTTCCAGCGGCATCTGGTGGGCCATTGTGTGAAACAGGATGCTGGACTAGATGGGCCTTGGGCCTGATGCAGCAGGGCTGTTCTTATGTTCTTATGCTGATTTATATGCCGTCCTTCCAAAATGGCTCAGGGCCTTTTACATCAAGAAACGCAGGGAGAGCAGCCTTTTAAAGACAGGGAGAGCAGCTCCCAGCCACACTGCGAATGCAGCACTGGCCGGTATTTGCTCCTAAATGGGGAACATGTCCCCATTTGTTAGTGAACCCATGGCCTCATGTCTGATGCAGGAGCATCACGTCTGATGCAGGAGTGTCTGACATCAGATGCAGGGGGGTGGCAGGGGGGCCACAGAAGCAGGAGGAACACGGGCCTCCAGCTGGCTTCCTCCACCATTGATTATATGAACTACAACATCTCAGAGTTTATCCTTAGGGGCAGTGTTCCCTTTAACAGGGAATCCCAGATGTTGTTGACTACAACTCCCACAATTCCCAACCAAAGGCCATTGCAGCTGGTGATGCTGGAAATTATAGTCAACAACATCTGGAATTCTCTATTAGAGGGAATGCTACTTATGGGCAGTCTGTCATATTACTGTGTTTGTGAAGCAACCATGACAAGCATTCAATTTGTCTCCTGACCAGAAGAGCTTTTGTCTTGCCCAGATCTAATTTCAGCTTGTTGTCCCAGATCCAATCCTTTGTGGCCTCTGTTCAGCACATCCACTACATCTCCAGCTGGAGATGGCAAAAAAAATATAAAGTTGGATATCCTCCCCATATTAGTGGCACCTAAGCGAAACCCCTGGATGATTTCTCCCATTGGTTTCATATAGATATTAAACAGACTTCTAATTCTAGAGGACAGAATGGAACCTTGAGGAATGGAATGCCATAAGCCAATGGCCATGGCAATGGGCAGGAGTCCGCTCTACCTTCTAGAATCTGACTTGGAGTAAGGATTGCAACCACTGCAAAGCAATGCCTCCTAACTTCATCCTTATTAGGTGGTCCAATAAGATACCATGGTCGATTGTATCAAAAGCCATTGAGAGGTCCATCAGATCCAACAAACTTTCCCTGTTTAGCTCATGACTAGGGATGTGCATAAAACCGGTTCTCCCGGTTCGGTTCGGGTCCGAACCAGGTCCGGACCGGACCGGGGTGGTTCGGTTTTGGTTTTGCCAGACCACCCCCCCGGTCCGGTCCGGTTTTGAACCGGTTCGGATCCGAACCGGTTCGGATCACAAAAAGTGGCTGGTTTTGAAGGGGACATTGTGTTCTACCTGCCACCCAAATTTCAAGTCGATTGGACCTTCCTCTGATTTTTTACAAATTTTTTTCAAAAAATAAATTTTTGCCCATAACTCACAATGTGGAGCCCTTAGGGGCAAAAAAGCTGGGGTGGGTGGTAGCCACCCATGGGTGTCCTCCACCCCAAAAATCCCAAGGCAATTGGTGGCTCCTAGTATTATTGGTGAATTTCTGAAGAAATTTTTTTTTCATTGGCTAGAATGGGGGTTCGGGGCTGCCCCAGACCCACCTCTGTGGGGTGGCAGCACCCCCAAAGTGGGTCCGGGGCCATGGCAAAAATGCCCTCAGTCCCTCCCAGCAATCCCCGTAGAGATAGGAGTGATGGTTCTGTTGTTTTTCTGAGGTATTCTGAGTGTAGATTCTATGATAGCTTATGAGATTTCCAATGAGACACCATGAATCCACTCTCATTTGCTATCACAGAATCCACACTCACTCAGAACACCTCAGAAAAACAACAGAACCATCACTCCTATCTCTACGGGGATTGCTGGGAGGGACTGAGGGCATTTTTGCCATGGCCCCGGACCCACTTTGGCGGTGCTGCCACCCCACAGAGGTGGGTCTGGGGCAGCCCCGAACCCCCATTCTAGCCAATGGAAAAAAAATTTTTCTTCAGAAATTCACCAATAATACTAGGAGCAACCCAACAATTGCCACCCCATCTTTTTGGCCCCTCTCTCTGGGCGCCCTAACACGTAACACCTAGTCAGTCCATCTTAATGCCTACCTACTACCACCACTCCTATCCAAGCAAGTAAGAGGAGGACACTCAGAGAGACAACACCCACTCTCTGATCTAACAAAAAGGCCACTGCTGTGCTGCCTGCCAGCACAGCAGCAGCAGCGGAGCAGCACACTAAGCACAAGAGCAGCACACACAGAGAAGAAGCAGGAGGCGGAGCAGCAGAGCAGCAGACCTGCCGCTCTGCATGATGGGTGACGTGATGCCCAAAGAAACCACCGCCTCACTCAGTGCCTGCCACTGACTAGGCCCGACAGACAGAAGCCAGCCAACCTGCTCTGCTCTGCTCTGATGTTCCGCATGGATGATGCACACACACCCTACATCTGCATCCAAATGACCAGACCAGACCAAGTGCGCAGAGTCAGCACAGGCCAGCAGCCACCAGCCCAGCAACAACAACAGCTACTACTGCTACCACCACAACCAGTGTTGCCGCTACAATAACATTCCCAGTCCAGTCACGCGCGCCACAGCCTGAGCCTAGCACACAGCCAACAGCTGCTGCCAGCCAGTGCCTGGCAAGCCCAGCCAACATGAGGAGGAGAGAGCTATGTAGACGGCGCACGCACATCACCAACCCATCACGACGGCGCAACTGCAAGGGGAGAGGGCACAATTACAGGCAGCAGGAGGAGGAGGAGGCAAGGCAATCCTAGCACAGATTTGAAAGTTTAAAATCCACCAGGACATCTTCTAGAATCTAGACTTCTGTTTTTTCTACCACCAGCTGTAGTGTCTAGTTAGTCAGTGTGCTGTGCAGCTGAGCTGCGTGTGAGGAAGGATGATTGTAGCTAGTTCTTTAGTTTCAGCAGACTGAGCATTGAGCATGGGCAGTGGCCTTGGGAAGCAACACAATTACACGACACTCACCTGCTGCTGCTGGTTCTAGAAGTTGCCTCTTCTCGTCTTTTCACCTCTGTGTGTGTGTGTGTGTGTGTGTGTGTGCGTGTGCAGTGAGTGCATGCCTTTTGCCTTGCTGGAAAGAAATGCTTCTCTGGTCCACCACCACATATCTGCTCAAGGACACAGAGGCCCAAGGCAGAGGTGGTGGCACCAGTGTGAGTGCATGTGTGCTGGTGGTGTTTGCCACCACAGGTGTTTTGTGTGTGTATGTGTGCGCTGCTAGCTAGGAGGGGGGAGGCAGGGAGGCAGGGGGGAGGAAAGGGGAGGGGGAGAGGGATGTAGAGGGGATTGAAGGGGGGAGGGTCTGGCTCAGAGTTGGTCAGCCACATATTTGTGCACACACATGCTCACGTGTGTGCTTCGGTGGGAGAGACCAGACTCTCATCATCTGCCAGACCGGGGTTAGGGGCAGGTGAGGCGGTGGTGGGCTGGAAGGGAGGGAGGATGGAAGGTGGTGAAGAGGAAGGGGAGAGGATGAGAGGGGAAGGATGGAAGGAGGCATGGGGGGGAGGGAGTTGGGGGGGGGAGGAAAAAAAAACATGTAGACAGACACACACCACACTACACACAGAAAGCATCCACACACAGAGACAGTGCTAGGCATCCATTCACACAGACAGACAGACAGACACACAACAGGAAGAGACAGACTGAGCCTGCACCACACACACACACACAGACCCAATTCCCCCCCTGCACAGTTATCAATCAATATGTTGTGTTGGCAGCCAGTTCATTGCTATTCTGATGGTTTGGGGGTTTTTGCCATCAGCCAACATCAACAGTGACCACAATCAAGATGAACATAAGATGATAATAATTCATTCGTTTCATTTGAAAAAATCACCCAATCATTTTCTCCATGTAAACCAAGCCCCCCACACATGATTTCTGGTAACATTTTCAATAAAATCAATTCATTTGGCATTCATCATTTTGTTATCCCTTTGTCACCTTTTTTTCTTTCTTTTGCATAATTTTGAGGCTTGATTTTAACATGGGGTTTTAAAAGAAAAATTTATTTACATGTTTATTTACATACAGTATTTACATATCTACACTGCATTTTAGAACGTATACCCGCCGCTGCCGCTAAGTCTAGTACTCTGTGGGCTGTGCTACTTGGGGGGGGGGGTGTGCCGTGCCCACGCCAGGTCCCCAAATGCTGACAGGTGGATAGATAAAGGGCCTGTGCTGGTCAGCATTGGGTTTCTTTTTAGGTGGGCGTGGGCATTGTAAACATCTGGCCAGTCGCAGCACTACAACTACTACTACAACTGCATCTCTGTGTGGGCACACTACACGCTGCGACTGGCTGGCACGGCTCAGCATCTGTCACGTCAGCTCAGCTAGAGGTGGAAGGGGGGAGGGTAGGGATAAGCACAGAGGTCGAGCCAGGCAGGTGACCAACCATGGGGCAACCCACGGTAATCACTCGCCCGGCTCAAACTCCAGCTTGGGGTAGCCCAACAGGGGGAGGTTCACCTTAAGGAAGACCAGCTGCTCCACCAGACCAGGGTCCAAGCGGGAGCGAGAGGGTGTCACCATGTCCCCGGCACGTGAAAACACCCGCTCGCTCTGGACACTGGTTGGGGGGCAGGAGAGGAGGCGCACAGCCACCACCGCCAGGTCCGGCCAGACTTGGCGGCGGCTCGCCCAGAACTGTGCGCAGTCCACGCCGTCTCCCTCCACAGGCTCCTCCAAGTACTGCGCAACGCATTGCTCAGCACTGGAGGGGGGCCTGGCAGGTCGAGCCTCCCGCATACCAGGCATGGCGCCATAGCAGAACCGCTGAAACCACTGGGCGGATCTCGAGTCGGTAGCAAATGGCTGCTGCGATGGCGCCGCCTGGGATGCCGCGCTGCTGGACTGGGAAGAGGGAGGGGAAGGGGAAGCTGACGCCGGCTGGCCGCCCATGCTGCTGCTGGGTGTGGGTTGGGCCGCGAGGGCTGCCCCCGCACCACCACCAACACCCTGGTCTCTGCGGGCCCTAGCGGCCTCCTCCTCCCTAACCTTCTCGACCAGGATGCCCTTCCACCTGGGCAAGTCGTCGGCACTCACGGCATTGCCCTTGAGGGCTGGGTGACAGAGACAAGCGAGGACATACTCCTCCCTGTCTCCCAGCACTTCAACGAGCCGCTTGTCAACCCCAGACCTCAGCCTCCCAGCCAGAGCACGACCCTCTGGCGTGGTCAGAGAGATATGGAGTCCACCCATCAGCTTCTCGAGACCAACAGCTGTGGGCAGCGCCTGGCTCAAGGGAGTGGTGTCGCCACACAAGCCCTTCGTGGCAAGCTGGAAGGGCTCAAGTGCCGACACCGCCTCGGACATCTGCTTCCACTCTGCGTTCGAGAAGTCGCAGACATCCAAGGACTCGTCCCTCGCCAGGGCGACAAGGGCTCTCTCCTGCTCCAACAGGCACTGGAACAGGAGGAAGGTGGAGTTCCACCGCGTCTCCACATCCGTAGGGATGAGATGGCGAGGAAGGCCAAGGTCATCCTGCTTCTGGCGAAGCAGTCTCCTGGACTTCTCGCTGCGGTGGAAGTGGGCGGCCAGCTTGCGAGACTTATCCACAAGCGTGGCCGTGGCAGCAACAGCAACTGGGATGGGGCGGGCCCCCTTCTCCTGGGACGCCTTCAGCTCCTTAAGGCCAAGGGCGTCCCTGACGGTCAGATGGAGCGTGTGTGCCATACACCGTATGTTCACACAGTCCATGACTGTCTCGACAGCGGCGGTAACGTTGGCTCCATTGTCGGTGACAATGAAGCCGCGGGAGAGGTGTGGACACCCGCCAATCCACTCCTCTATCTGGCGGTCGAGTACGGCCGCCACCTCCTCCGCGGTGTGCCTCGTGTCCATCGTCTCCACGTGCAGGATGGCCCACCTGTGCCGTAGTGCAGCGGGAGCCGCGCCGGACCCGGAAGCATCGCCCGCGGAGGTCCCCTCACTCTCCGGGCCCCACCAGTGGGCAGTGAGGGCCAGGAAAGAAGCGTGCATCCCACTGACACTGGTCCAAAGGTCAGTCGTGAAATGCACGCTTGTCCCGGCCGGAGCTGCACGCAGCTCGGCCGACACGAGTTCCCTGCACCGGCGGTACAGGGAGGGGACCACGTTCCGGCTGAACGTGGTCCTTGAGGGGATGACGTATTCGGGAGCCAGGTATTGGAGAATCCGGCGGAAGCCGTTGTTCTCGACCACCTGAAACGGCTGGTCATCGGTGGAAATCATCTCCCCTATGAGGCGGGTGAGGTGATGATGGTCCACGCGAACAATACGCTGGCTGCCCGAGGACTGTGTCCACCGCTGGACGGGCAGTGTAGCCTGCCTGCTGGCTGGCACACTGCCGCTGCCCGCCCTAGTGGCAGATGCACAAGGCGCACTAGCGCTGCCAGCCTGTCCCCTGAGACCTGGGTGGTGACGCTCTATGTGTCTCCACATAGGCGTCGTACCCAGGTGCGCAGGGTCCCTTCCACGGCTGACAAGCATCCTGCAGTGGACACAGCGGGCGTGGAATGGGTCATCTTGAGGGACCTCAAAATGCACCCATGCACCACTGCCCTTGGCCTCCTGCGCCCTGGGCGCCGTCCTAGGCCGTTTCTCGCAGGGTGGCTGCAGTCCTGGGGGGGGCGGCCGCCGCTGCCTGCCCACTGCTGCCACCCAACCCGCCCCTTCCACCCTCCACAGCGGAGGAAGGGCCCGGCTGAACTGGCATCGGAGAGGCAGGCCTCTCCTCCACCACCTCGCCAGACCGCTCCCCACCAGAGTGTCGGGCTTCACGAGGGGGGGCCCCACTGAGCGGCGAAAGGATAGGGGGAAGGGGCCCCAGAGGGAGGGAGAACCTGGCTGCATCGCTGCCAGCCGCACGGTCCTCACCGCCCTCTACCTGCTCTTCCAACTCCACAGTCTCCTCCACCTCAACAACTGGCGGTAGCTCAGCAGCACCTGGTGCCGCCAGCGAGGAGGGACTCACCACAGCCCTAACGGTGCCTCTGCCTCTGCCGCGATTGGCGGCAGCAGGCGTGGGGAACTGAATCCTGCGCACCAAAGATGGGGCCGGAGCAAAGAATTCTCCAATGGGGAGAACTGGGGTGTCCTCAGGCTCCCCGCGTCCTCTCCCTCCCCGTGCCGCAGGCGCACCCCGCACCTGGCCTCTCCCACCTCTGCCTGCCAGCCTTGAGCGAGCCCTGCCCGCCACACGGCGCTCAGACATGCTGCTAGGTCAGAAGGAGGGAGACTTTAGGAGGAAGGCCAGAGACAGGGTCAAAAAAATAATTTGGAGGGGCTTAGGGGCCAAAAAAAAGGCAGCTGATTTGGAGACGGCGGGGGGGGGGAAGTTTGTTTTTAAAAAAGGAAGCCAATTGGGGGGAAAGGAAGACTTTTTGATGGGGGGAAGCCAATTGAAGTGAGGGGGAGGGTGTCCTTTTAGAATTTGGGACTCGGGAGTCAACCAAGCCAATTGGGGAGATGGGTCTGGGAGGGTTTTTTTTAAAAATAGGGGGTTAAAGGGTGGACCCCTGGTGTGGGTGGCACGGGCAGTTGGGTGGAGTAGTTGTGGTGTGGGTGGCAAGTTTTTAACTTTTTTGGGGGGGAGAGTGGATGGGGGGAGGGCACAGCACCTACCGGGGGTGGGGGAGGGACGCAGTCAACGCTTGGGAACCTGCAGATCAAAGGAGGAAACCCTTATTTAGTGAACTGGAACACAAAGTGTGGGTTCTGGGGGGTGGTTCTCAAGTAATGCTCCTGTGGGGGGGAGCATCAAACTCAATGCAGCCTATTTAGTGACTCTAAATTGCACACAACCACAACCAGAACCCAGTCACACCTAAACAGAGGTTGAACCCACCCACTCTTTGACTCTGCCCGCCCAATGCCATGGCAAGCAAGCAGCAGCAAACACTTGATGGCAGCATCATGGATTGAACATCATCATCATATGTGTGTATTGGCCCAGCATGTAGTGGCAGCATCAGAACCCAGGACCCCACTCAGACTGCCCCAGAGGCAAGGAAGCACTCTGGCATGGCAGTGGCCCAGCATGTAGTGGCAGCATCCGATCCCCTGACCCCACTCAGACTGCCCCAGAGGCAAGGAAGCACTCTGGCATGGCATTGGCCCAGCATGTAGTGGCAGCATCCGATCCCCTGACCCCACTCAGACTGCCCCAGAGGCAAGGAAACACTCTGGAAGAAGGCACCTGTTCAAAAACCACCTGCAAGACGCATGCAATGCAACGCAACACACAGCAGCAGCAATTTCTTTATTGGGCATGAAGACACAAGTTACAACGGTACATCTCCTCTCCCTCCTCCCCACACCCAAATGCATTTCAAGATAGGGGTGTCCCTATTTAAAACCGCCAGCTAGGGAGAGAAAGGGGGCAACAAAAGGTGCACAATTGCACACGCACTAACCCCTCTTCTTCCGGTCCTTCTCCTGCCGCTCACTGCTGGTCACGGATGCGCCGCCAACAGCCAACCCCCTGGGCTGGGACACAACAGGGCGGCCGCACGAGGCACAGGCAACCGGGGTAGTTCAACGATGGAGGGGCAGAAGTGAGGAGACCACACTATTTATGTGTTGTTGCTCAACTCACCCCCAAGCAGAGACAAATGAAATAAAACAACTTTCAAAAGAAAAATAACCGATGGCGGGGACCTCCAGGTGAGGTCGGAGGTAGGATACTGTGTGGCTGCAGCTGTGGGAGGAAGAAGAAGTGAAGGGATGAGGAGAGAGAAAGAGAGAGAGAGAGGAAGAAGAGAGGAGGAGCTGTAATGTAGCAGCAGGGAGGGGGATTCGGGTGTGGGAGGAGGACAGCAGCAGCAGCGGTGACGGTCCCAAGAGGGGGAGAGACCAACAGAGGGTGTTTGGGGGGTGGAGTGTGTTTCAGGGGGTCTGGGGTATGTAGCGGGGAGTCGGGGGGCAAGAGGGGGAGAGACCAACAGAGGGTGTTTGGGAGGTGGAGTGTGTTTCAGGGGGTCTGGGGTATGTAGCGGGGAGTCGGGGGGCAAGAGGGGGAGAGACCAGAGGGTGTTTGGGAGGTGGAGTGTGTTTCAGGGGGTCTGGGGTATGTAGCGGGGAGTCAGGGGGGCAAGAGGGGGAGAGACCAACAGAGGGTGTTTGGGGGGTGGAGTGTGTTTCAGGGGGTCTGGGGTATGTAGCAGGGAGTCAGGGGGGCAAGAGGGGGAGAGACCAACAGAGGGTGTTTGGGGGGTGGAGTGTGTTTCAGGGGGTCTGGGGTATGTAGCAGGGAGTCGGGGGCAAGAGGGGGAGAGACCAACAGAGGGTGTTTGGGGGGTGGAGTGTGTTTCAGGGGGTCTGGGGTATGTAGCAGGGAGTCGGGGGGCAAGAGGGGGAGAGACCAGAGGGCAGGGTGTGTTTTGGGGGGATTAGTATGCGTCAAGGGGGATGAATCTGGGTGGGAGGGGGCAGGCAGGGCAGGAGTGGAGGAGGAGGAGGTGGCAGTGGGGGGAGTGGGTTTCTGGAGGGGAGGGAGGGGGGAAGCTGGGAGCAGAGGGCCACACAGAGAGGGGAACAATCAATGAATCAATCAAAGCAAACCAAACAATATGAAAAAAAGTCCAAAAAAAAAACACACCTGGGAACAATGGGCAGAAAGTCTGGGGGGGGGGGGGAGAGGAACCAACAACAACCAGCAGGGAGGAATGGGACACACACACAGCAAAACCAGAACCAAAAGAAGCTAATTGATTTCACACAAAAAACCAAAGTAACTAAGACAGGACTCAACAGGCAGCAGCAGCAGCACCAGGGAGGATGGGGAACAACACTCAGTCTGGGTGGGAGGGGGCAGGCAGGGCAGGAGTGGAGGAGGAGGAGGAGGCAGTGGGGGGAGTGGGTTTCTGGAGGGGAGGGAGGGGGTAAGCTAGGAGCAGGACCACACAGGGGAACAATCAAATTTGAATCAAAACAATCTATACACAAAGTAAAAAAAAGGAAACCAAAGGGCAGCCAGAAAGTCTCAGGGCGGGGGGGGGGGGGTAACAACTACCAGGGGGAGGGACTGGGGGAGTGGGTGGGACACACACAGGGAGCAAAACCAAAACCAGAACCTAATTCCACAAAGAAATCCAAAGAATGCAAGGCTCAACAGGCAGCAGCACAGGAGGGAAACAATCTTATCTGGGTGGGAGGGAGGGAGGGAGGGGGGGAAGCTAGGAGCAGGGCCAGAGGGGAACAAATTAACAATCAAAATCAGAACACAAGGAATCAAATTGCAGCAATAATATAAACTAAATCCTCAGAAACACAACTCAGACAGGCAGCCAGCAATAACAATAGCAGAAGTTATTAATTAAAAACCAAAATCAGCAAATATATAAATTTACACAGAAGCAATAATTGAATGAAACTCAAAAAGTGGAACAAAAGTCAGGCAAGGCACAAAAACAGGAAAGCAATGCAGAAGATGGGGGTGGGGGTGGGGAGGAGGGAAAGCCAAAACTTTGGGAGAAGGGTTGAGAGAGAAAGGGTGAAGAGAACAGAAAACACAACAGGAAAAGTTGGAAAAAGTTGAGGGGAAAGTATTAAAGAGGTTTGGACAGAGACAGACAGAGGGCAGATGGACAAGGTGGCACACAACAACACACAGAGAGAGCAGAGAGACAGACACACACTAATGTGACACACAGTCAGCAGGGACTCACAGCAGACACCAGCAGCAAAAGAGCAAGCAAGGTCTCAGAGATGATCCCACAACTGCAGCCAAGAGAAGTTTCCAGAGAAGAGGCTTGGGTTTATATAGGTTTGAAATTCCCTCCTTTGGGAGCCCCCACCTTTGCACTCCCCCCACGGCCAACAGGGTGCCAGCTCTCAACAGTGCAACAGCCAAGCAGCCTACCAGACCAAAGGACTCATTCTGGCCAATCAAAGGATCAATAGCGCAGCCAATACAATGCCTGAAAATAGCATCACAAAATGGATGCTAGGAGCAAAAGTTTCAGGAATGAGCCACAAAATGGAGGACACACTTCAAACTTTAAAGGGACACTCCACTGACTCCAGAGACTCAATTGAACTCCCGAACCGGTTCGGGAAACCCGAGCCGGTTCGGAGCCGAACCGACTCGGATTCGGTCCGGATCGGTCCCAGAAGGGCCCGATTCGGTCCGGGACCGAACCGCCGGATCCGGACCGGTTCGGGACGAACCGGTCCGGATCCGGACCGAACCGCACATCACTACTCATGACATAAGTTATCCACCAGAGCAACCAGTGCAGTTTCAGTCTCAGAAACAGGACAAAAGCCAGTTTGAAAAGTGTCAAGACAGTTTGTTTCATCTAGGAACCCCTCCAGCTTGAGCACCTTTCCCAAGAATGACAAATTGGAGAGCAGCCAATTTTTGTCACAGTTTACAGGGTCAAGAGATAGCTTCTTAAGCAGGGGCCTGATAGCAAAATTTCCCCCAGCAGTGAAGCACTCCTGAACAGTCATCCAGTGCCTCCCACCAGCTGCCTTTACCATCTAGGTTGTGCATACAGGTGGAGAACCTCACACTCCCAAGGATCCTGTCCACATCTTCAGGCAAAACAAGCTGAAAAGAATCCCAAACAGGGCAAGGAGATGCCACTGGTACACCCTCTGGAACTGTCCATGTGGATTCCAAGTCATGGCAGTTGTGAGCAATTTTATCTGCGAAGTGCTTTGCAAACCAGTCACAGCGGGCTGCAGAGATATCCTCTAAGGATCTAGCGGGCCACAAACACAACAGGCCCCACACTGTCCACTGGACAGCTCCCTGCACACAGTGGTGGCAGAAAAGTGATTTCTCTTTGGAATAAGCACTGGAAAAGGATGTCCTCCCTCTGAAGTAGGATTTAAGTCAGTACTGAGGCATGTGCAGCACAGTCTTATACCTTTTTACCTGGAATCCTATTGATTTAAAGGATTTAGAGGCCTTTCTCCAACAGCCTCTGCTTTTAGGTGACATGGCATTTTCAGCTGCAGTGCCCTGGTGTTGTAATGTTATCCCCAGAGATACTTTCTTGATGCCTACTCTCATTTTCAGTGTCTGGCAAAGCCCTTTTTATTTTCCCAGGCTTTTAAAAATGATAACATAGTTGGTTTTATTCTGACACCTTATATATTGTTTTTAATTCATTGTTACTGATGTTTTATTGTGTTGCTTTACAGACAGTTCCATTTTACTGTTAAAGTTCGTTTAATGTAATGAAGCTGTTCTCACTAAGCCGAGCCCAGGCTTAGGCAGCCAAGCCTGGGCAAACCGCTGGGATCCACGGGGATCCTGGTGGTGCTGCAGCGGCAAACCCAGCTCTGAAGCCCAGCTGTTGGCTGAGGTTAAGGGTACAAATGCTCCTGGCTCCTGGGATCGTGTGTCAGTACAAGCTGCTTGTAACTTGTGCTGACACAGAGGCGGGCGCCAAGAGCATCCATTCCCTGGAATCCCCCAGTCCACTGTGCTCGGTGCATGGTGCACTGCGGGATACTCAGAGGCTGGGATAACAAGACCCGGCCTCTCTTTACCCAAGCTGCTCCCACCAGCTTTGGTCGTGTGGATGCATGGCTTGCATGCCACAGGGGCTGCACATGATCATCTGGGGAAAGGTAGGTTGAACCCTGTCAGCAAACGCAGTCATGAGTATAGCCCCAATATGTGGTAACTGGTGCTCTAGGAATACTCTGTACCAAAGGGCAGGATACAACTCTAGAAACAAACAAACAAACAAACAAACTTTGTGTACTGTGCTCTCTGCTCTTCTACTGCCATACAATGTTTATTCGCAAGCATCTTCAGATCGTGGTTTCTATTTCCTCCTTTTCTCTTTACTTACCTTTTATATTTGGACTGCCAGCTGTTTGAGACTATAATGCTTCATTGTATATCTAGTACCATTCAGCCATTACCTCATCTGTTTGAAAGTCAGTAAGAAATACTTCTGTGTAGTAGTGAAGTGGTTAGCCACTTGGCTTGGCCTTTTTGCAAGGAGAGTTACCATACGAGCAGCATACATTCCTGGCAGAGATTCGTGTGATATTGAGATACTTCATTAATAGGATTGATGCATATGATGAACTGCTTCATATATTTGCTTCGTGTACATCTGCTAATTAGGCAAAGAGGCATTCTAAAAGGGGTAGTTTTGCAGGCAGATAGCAGTTTTCCCAAATTATCCCAGCATGGTGTCTTTTCTAGTGGCTATTTTCTGGTTTTGTCTGTTTGTGTTTGACTATAAGTTTATGTTTCCGACAGAGAAGCCATCTTTTAATTTATTTTGCGATGTACTGTGCTTTACAAACATGTTTGTTGAAAAGTGATATAGGAGAGCCAGTGTGGTGTAGTGGTTAGAGTGCTGGACTAGGACCGGGGAGACCCGTGTTCAGATCCTCATTCAGCCATAAAACTAGCTGGGTGACTCTGGGCCAGTCACTTCTCTCTCAGCCTAACCTACTTCACAGGGTTGCTGTGAAAGAGAAACTCAAGTATGTAGTACACCGCTCTGGGCTCCTTGGAGGAAGAGTGGGATATAAATGTAAAAATAATAATAATAATGGTCAATAACGTGAAACTATTCAACACCAATGAAAGAAAGCAGGCCTACAAGAAAAAACAAGTCAAGACCCGAGCAGAACAATGGAAAAAGAAGCCACTGCATGGTCAATATTTGCACAATATAAGTGGAAAATCAAACATCACCAAGACCTGGCAATGGCTTAAGAATGGTTACTTGAAGAAAGAAACAGAGGGTTTAATACTGGCTGCACAAGAACAGGCACTAAGAACAAATGCAATAAGAGCAAAAGTAGAAAAATCCACAACAAACAGCAAGTGCCGCCTTTGTAAAGAAGCAGATGAAACAGTGGACTACCTAATCAGCTGTTGTAAAAAGATCGCACAGACTGACTACAAACAAAGGCATGACAAGGTAGCCGGGATGATACACTGGGACATCTGCAAAAAATACAAGCTACCTGTAGCCAAAAATTGGTGGAACCATACAATTGAAAAAGTGGTAGAAAATTAAGATGTAAAAATATTATGGGACTTACGACTACAAACAGACAAACATCTGCCACATAATACACTAGATATAACTGTAGTTGAGAAGAAAGAAAAACAAGTTAAAATAATCAACATAGCAATACCAGGGATAGCAGAACAGAAGAAAAAGAAATAGAAAAAATAACAAAATACAAAGATCTACAAATTGAAATTAAAAGGCTGTGGCAGAAACAGACCAAAATAATCCCAGTGGTAATTGGTGCCCTGGGTGCAGTTCCAAAAGACCTTGAAGAGCACCTCAACACCATAGGGGCCACAGAAATCACCACCAGCCAGTTACAAAAAGCAGCTTTACTGGGAACAGCCTATATTCTGCGACTATATCTGTAACAATTGACAATAAAATTCAGCCATCCCAGGTCCTTGGAAAGGACTTGATGTCTGGATAAAACAAACCAGTCAATAATACCTGTCTGACTGTGTAAACAAGAAATAATAATATACAAATATATGTTTCTTCATAATCATCATATTGCATCTGTGGCACCTGACATTGTGGAAGTGTTACTCAGTGGCCTCCATGGAGCTACTGTAGTGTATTTTTATTATTTATTACATTTTATGAAGTGACCCTCATTTGGGCATACAATATAAAATATATGATCAACTGTATCATCAGGTGACTGGCAGCCTTTTAAAATGTGAACTAAAGTAGTAGTTGACAACTGTCAAGGATCTGTCTAAAATTTGCTTGGGAGGCTTGTGCTCTGTACTGTCATAAGTTCATTTATATAAGTTGTTTACATAGGGAACGAATTAAGTTTTTTGACCTGCTTAGTCAGTACAAAAGAGGAAGTCTTATAGAAATGTCTGGAGAAAGCTTGATAAGGATATAATTATCCCCAAGCCCAGGGATGTATTTAGCTTGAAAGATGTATGTAAGAAGACCAGTGGAACTTCTTATCTATGCACTGCTTTTATTTTGCCATGTTTCTGAAGTAGGAAAAAAACTTTGCTCATAAACTATCACTTGTAATCTGGCAAAGTATTAGAAGTGTGGTTTTATTTATCCGCAGCACTCAAACTGCATTTCCAAAACAGACTTTAAAGAAGATTCCTGGGAATGAAATGGTCTCTAGGTGTCTCCACACACCCTGGAAATCATTTGGATGTATGCAGTGCACTTTTTGTCTCTGGCAATCTGCCCCTAATTGTTTGAAGTCATTTATAAAGGGAACTTTGAAGGCATAAATTACATGTACCTTTCTAATTTTTCAACACTAACACCTTCTCTATTTTAAACAATGCATACTTTTTAGACTATTTCAAATGAAAAGCTAGTGCATATTTAATTTATAAAACAAATCACATAGAAAGCTACAGAAAGGCAAAGGTATCTCAAATCTTCTGGACCAGAAACTGGATTAGAAGAGTCAAATAATTTTGTTCCAATGGATTTGGGACACAGCCAATTATTCTATAACTCTGTCCAGAAATGGCAGGTTGGGATTGCAACTAGGGACTATCTATCTCTATTCAATGACTTTTAAAAGGGAAGCCAGGTATCCTCTCCGGAGAAATTGGTGTCCTGTCAGCATCAGTGGCAGAAACCAGTTAAAATTGATCCAGTCAATCACTTGATTATGACACCTCCAGAAAAGATACTGTTGTAGCTGTGGCATTCACATTGAGAAAGGTCTGAGCAATTTCACCATGAAGTGTCTTCTTAGACTTAATGTCGGCTGTAATCTAACCCCCAGTGGTACATAATTAAGTCCTACTGATTTCAGTGGACCTTAAGCATGCACAGCTGTTTTGTTGGGTTACATCATAGATAGGATGAATAAAAATGACAGTCCTCAGAGGCCAATCCCATATTGTTTTTGCAGGCAAAAATAAATAAATAAATAAAAACTCCAGCCAAGGACTAGAAAACCAATGATTTCTAGAAAACAAAAAAATTCCAGCCAAGGACTAGAAAGTGATTGTAGAAACCATTGATTATATGAAAGGTACTTATGGGGACTTTATGTAAGAGAGAGTTGTTTGTTTGCTGTAAT
This sequence comes from Hemicordylus capensis, assembly GCF_027244095.1. Taxonomy (NCBI): domain Eukaryota; kingdom Metazoa; phylum Chordata; class Lepidosauria; order Squamata; family Cordylidae; genus Hemicordylus; species Hemicordylus capensis. The sequence goes on along the minus strand of NC_069659.1, from coordinate 92,344,002 downwards.
TGTAAATTACAGAGCCAAAGATCAAATGCCTTATGACAAAAATGTGCCACAAAAGTGGGGCTCAGCAGATCCAGATGGGTTGAGGGAGGCACTAGAGAATCTGCCTGACAATGAATTTTCCAAAGGGTTGTTAAGGGTCAGTTTACTTTGAAATAATAAAAGAGGATATGTCTTCTTTTCCAGTTATAAGGTAACATTTCAAAATGAAGACCTCAGTAAATTAGGATGTATGATCTCAAAAACCTAGTGATTATTTTGTATCTTACCTTTTGGCTTTTGTACATATTCTTATTATTAAAATCAGGTTTCAGCAAGTACTGTATAGCCCTTACAGTCTAATATTATTTATTTATTTATTACATTTATAGATCGCCCCATCCAAAGGCTCTGGGCAGTGCACAAGTTTAAAAAGATATAAAAACAAACACCATTTAAAACACACTTCTTAAAACAATATAAAAACAATTTTAAAACAATTAAAAACCTTTAAAAACTAATTAAAATACTAAAAACAATTTTAAAACATTGGAAGGCCAGGCCAAACAAGAAAGTTTTTAGGGCTCTCTTAAAGACATTAAGAGGCCTCACTTAAAGGCCTTTAAGGTCTTACTCAAAGGTGCATGAAGTTCTCTTGGCTTTTATCACAAATCTGTGATACTTATACATTTCCACTTCTTAGAGTTGCCTGACTTGGTGAAGTTCAGGAGACAGTAGTGGCTGGTGCAGGCACGGCCGGGGAGGGGGCAGTGAGAGGCACCTTTAAGTGTAAATTAATAGGTGCTTACCTCCACTACCACCACACCTGAATGCAGCTTTGAGCAGCAGCACTCACCTCCGCCACTCTCCTGGCCTCCGCAGAGCTGATCCCCCACCAGCAACCAGGTGAATGGCGGAGGTGATCCCCTGCCACAGGGGGTGCTGGATGGCACGCTGCTGCTTGAAGCAGCATCCAGGTGCAGCGGTAGCAGAAGTAAGCACCTATTAATATACACTTAAAGGTGCCTCTTGCTGCCTCCCCCCACCCGACAACGCCTGTACCAGCTGCGACTCTCAGAAGATATGAAACATTTCTATATCTTGTTACACATACTGCATGGTCCAAGATATATGTAAGATAATAATTCTTCTATATTAGTCCCAGTTCTGACTAGGTTGGGGAGCAAGTCAACTATGTGCACAAACTATGTTTTTTTTAAAGCAAGGGTTAAACCCAAGTACTGTCTGCTAGAGATGTGCAAAACTATTCAAGTTCAAATCAGTTTGAGCTCAAAATGGGCTGTTTTGAGTGTTTTGAAATCTAAATGAAAAGCCTTTAAAATAAAGGGCCTGTTTCAAACTTGAAACAAAATGATCCCATGTCGAGCTTGAATCATTTTGAGTGTTGTTTCATTTTGAAGGGCTGTTTTCCCCTTGTTGATTGGTTTTCTGGAACTGGCTCCTAATTGGCTTGAGAACCCCTTGCTTCTTGGTTGGCTTGTTACTCTTCAAATCAAGCATTGCCATGGGCAACTGTGCCCCCATTGGCTGAGGGAAGGGAGCACAGAGGGGGGAGGCCAAAGGAGGCAGTTTCAAATGTATTTAAGGGGACTCTGGGCCAGAGAGAGCCCTTATGGTGCCTGTCTTGAAGAGGTCCAGTCTAATACATCAGACTGGATTGCTGGATGAAAGACTACAGCAGCACTGAGAGCAGAGTGGTGGGAGTCTGGTGGTCTGGGCTGTCTGCCTGACCCAGTGGAGAGAGAGACAGACACAGAGAGTGCCTGCTAGCTTATCTGGCTGTCTCTCTTTTTTATTCCTTTCCTTTTGCAGTGCCAACAATTGCTTTTCCTCTCTTTTTCTAATTTTATTTTAATTGTACCAGCAGCCCCAGTGGCTTTAACTGGGTGCTGCTTTGAATCCCCCCCCCGTGGATTTCTTCATCTTCTTGCCACTAGCCATCCTCCCGTAGCTTTAATAACTGAGGTGCTGTGCTGATTTTTCTTTTCTTTTGCAGCCCAAAGCTGTACCTCCTGGTGGATATTGCAGCAGCATATCTGGCCTTGTGATTAATTTGTGCTTCAGTCACTGCTCTGCTCTGCAATTTACATTCTGCTTTTGCAAGGTGTATTCAGTCAAGATGTAGCTGAAGACATTGTTCTAGGAACATAGGATATAGGAAGCTGCTAATACACTGAGTAAGACCATTGGTCCATCTAGCTCAGTATTGTCTACTGAGCCTGGCAGCAGCTTCTCCAAGGTTGTAGTAGGCAGGAATCTCTCTCAGCCCTGTCTTGGAAATGCCAGGGAGGGTATTTGGAAATTTCTGCTCTTCTCAGAGCGGCTCCATCCCCTAAGGGGAATATCTTACAGTGCTCACACATCAAGTCTACCATTCATATGCAACCAGGGCAGACCCTGCTTAGCTAAGGGAACAAGTCATGCTTGCTACCACAAGACCAGCTCTCCTCCCTAAAGGATAAGCTCTAGTTGAGCTTATAGCTATACTTGCTGATAAAGGTGCTGCTGTGGCAGCTATTGCAATGCTGAAGTAAGGAGTCATAATTGTATGTGAGAGAGCAACTTGTGCCAATGATGTCACTGCAATGCATGCACTGTGGCTGGCAGTGGATTCTGGGCCTGTGATTCTTTGTGGCCATTTTTGGACTGTGTTTGAAAAAACATGTGGTTATCTGTGTTGGGAGGGAGAGATTCCATTTTACTGTGTGCTTCTAATCTGCAGTGTTTTGTAAGGCAGAAAGGCAAAATGTTGCAAGCTGCAATACAAAACTTGTTGTGTGTGTAGTCTGTGAGTGCAGCTTGTTTTGGCCATAGGGAACAATGGGGAACTCAAAACACTCCATTGTTCCCCATTGGGAGCATCTAGGGACACCAATGTGGGTTGTGTGGTAGGGCATGATGGCTGCCTATGGATCCTATAGGGTTTGGGGGGGAGGCTAAAAATTTGTTTAAAACTACCTAATTGCCCATTTCTTTTGTGGGTTGGGTGGTAGGTAGCACCCATCGTGCCCCACCACCCAACCCATTTTGGTGTCCCTAGGAGCTACCCATGGGGAACAGTGGGGTGTTTCGAGTTCCCCATTGTTCCCAAGGCCGAAACACTCAAATTGTTTTGAGGTGGTTTCGTCAAAGCATCCGGCTTGACCGCTGTTTTGATAAATCATTTTGAGCTCGAAACGAATAACAAGATCCATTTTGGGCACATCCCTACTTTCTGTGTTGTCTTAAGATTTGCTTTTTGTTTTTACTCCTCAAAGTATTTTCCATACAAACCACTTTTTGCTGAAAAAGCATAATGCAAAATATAACGTAACCTCAATAGACATAGTCATGTCAAAGGGATTAAATCAGTAGTAATATTCTTAGCAATTAACCATCATGAGAATCCATGAGAATCCTGCTATCTCAAAGCAGCATGTAGAACCTCAACCTGAAGGCCACCAGTAAGGAAATTGGTTTTAGCCAGCTTAATGGGAAATAAATAAAAGAAGTCAAACAGTTAAGTGAAGCAAGACTTTCTACTATCTAAAGTGCACAGCTTTTGCATCAATTAATATATCAATGTGAAAACTTGTTTTCATAATGAAAATATTCTATTATTACAAGTGTTGGATGTAAGAGCAGCCTACACTATAAAAGCTCAGCATATTGAAAAGTGGTGTAGTAGTAGTAGTAGTAGTAGTAGCAGCAGCAGCATTCAAAATGATGTAAAGGTATACTGAATCAGACCAGCACATGCAAATAGCGTGAGGTGAGAAGGTTGGAGCCAGCATTGCCCTTCATTCTGTCTCCAGGAGGTCAATGTGTGGGCACTTTGGCAATAGCAGATCCAGTACATGCCGCTACTCTACTGTTAATTCAACATTCTTTAAGAACAATATCACATTGTCAATATTATGTTCTTTTATTATTTAGAACATAAATTGACCTCTGAAGGCACATACAGTTTTCCCTGAGGCCTAGCTCCCCAAACACACACACCTTCCGGATGTCCTACACTGATGCTTGCTTTATCACAAATAGGCATATTAAAATAGATTTGGAAGGATATAGGGAGCAGGTACCAGGCAACAATCTAATGGAAAGATTCCATTAGGCACACTGCCTGTGACTGATGTCAGTTAGGTTGCAGCAGTTTACCCCAAGCTTAATTTTGGCCCTAAATCTGTAATTCTCTAGGGAGCCCCATATCAAATTTGGCCCAGTTCATGCGACATCTGCATCCTGCTTCAGTGCGGCAGACCATATTTACTGCATATCATATCACACCTGCTGACACTGTCATAGCCAATTGACATTTAAAAAAAAAAATCTTGTAGCTGCATATCGTCAAGAAAAACAACATTGTTTTAGGGCCTCTTATCTCTTAGCTCCCAAATATCCTGTTTCTTCAAACTGCAGTAGCCAGGACCAATAGAAACCTCTTCCTGCCACTGGCTGACTTCATTTCCCAGAGTTAGCACAATCTCATCCGCTCCAAATAACTTCATCAAAACTTCTTTCTGGTCAGAGTGAAGCAATAATTATTATTGACAATTATTAGCTATCAATAAGATAGATCACATTATGGCGAGCACTATTAAGGTAAGAAAGGGAATGCCTTTTTGTTAGACTTTTTGGGGAGTAATATTCTTTCATTTCCTTTCTAGCAGCAATAAGGTAGAATTGGGCAACACCCCCATGGCCACAATAGAGGACAAGAAGATTTCCTTTGTACTGCCTAGTAAATTTCCTTTTTCCTACTCCTGTCCACAAGGCTTAAAAACTTGAAACTAAAAAAAAAATGGTGTTTTTTAAAATTCGATGCTGTGGATTATACTTGCAAAGCCCTTTGAGGGGAAGACCTTGTGAATTTTCTTGTTGGCATCATTTTAAACAAATCTGGATATTTATCTGAGCTAGGCTCTGGACTGCTATAAGGGGTGGGAAGTAATTTATTGAGAATTTGAACTTTTTATTTAGTATGTCCTTTATTGGTATACAAACATATAGGTATACACAAAGAGACACCAGCTATCAATTTACTCTCATAGTTATTATTGTTTTGTTTTTGTAGGTAATTTATTTAATATTCAAGAACTTTAAGTGATGCTTATTGTTTAATTTTGGTGATTATTCAGTTGAAGTTTTGGGTTTTTCCTTTTTTTGTTTAAATTTGAGAGTTCATAAACTGACAGATTTTTATTAAACAGTTTCTCAGCATTATTCTTAGTTGCTACTTAAAATAACCATGCAAGGTGACACTTTGCTGAGGTTTGAAGTACTGTATTTTGTTGTTCAGCTAAAAATAAATGGTTTATGCCTGTGTAATATTCATTTTCAGTAGTTTGTAGTTACAGATATGGCAATAAGATCTGATTAATAATTGAAGAAAGACACCATGTGTAATTTAAAGCCTGATGAAAATGGAACAGGATTTATATTAATGAAGAATTCTACATGACAATGGTTATACATAGGTTCATAAGCATTAACTGCTTTTATACTTCCTTCAGACTGGAGGATTATATATAATCATAGCAACAAAACTAGAACTCAGTTTAAGCTGGAGTCTGATTTCGCATTAATGAAATAATGAATGCTTTACTTAATTTTGTAAGATCATTTGATATTATTTATTAGTTTTTTGTATTCCCAAATATTGGAAAATTTTGTCTGAAGAGAACTTAACTTGTATGGTTTGAAAGATGATTTCTTTCTCTTTTATAGTCAGGGATGTTTTTATTGCTCTCTCTACAGAGTTCAAAATCTGAATTTGCTTTGTCTTGATGGCACAGAATTGACTATGTTAAACCCGCATTGCAAAAGCTGAATCATCTGATCTGTGTTGACTTTGTTGTCAATGTAAAGGTGTTTAGGAACTTGTAGATCAAGCTTTGGTCTGAAAATAGTTTGCTGTACTTAGGCTGCAATGTAGTTTGATCAAGGTGTCTTGTCTTGTGCAGAAGGAAAAACAAAAAAACCTAGCTACTGGTGCTGTTGTTCACTCTATTTATTTAAATAATTAAAATAGGTTGATGATAATCCTCAGCGGCTCTAAGTTTAAAAAAACCCACCAGTTTTGCAGGTTTGCACTTGGCAAACCTGCATGTACACTAGTCTTTTAGCCTTTTATTTATCCTTCCAAGCACATATTATGATCCAGGAAAACATTAGCAATTAATGTAAGAATGTGATATATCAGTATTATATTAGCTTATACTTCTGAGAAAGTACAGCTACGTTCAGGGGTTTTGCCAGAAAACTGTAGGAATTTGGCATTTGTTGCTCGGAAAGCTGTTCGTTATTCAGATCAACATTTTATTTACAGTAGAACATTTTGTATAATAATAATGATATAAAATGTTAATTGGTGTGAAAATAGGGAACTTCTAAAACATATTCCAGTAAGAAGATTTTTCTGTCCAAATTACATATGTTCTTATTCCATGTGGTACAATAACCATACATTATTTGAATAATTGCTTAATGCACATTATTGATGAATAATTGCTTAATGCACAGTGATGTATTTACACCTTAAAAACATGTTTCAAGTCAGCTTGGTTGTATCAGAAAATCAAAGGAGTGCTAAAGCTGCTTAAATCAAGGAGCTTTTGCTTTATTCGCATGCAAACTGAACTGTAAGAGTAAGGCATTACATATATCTGTTGGTTCAAAGTGAATCACATTGTAAGAAGTTTTATAGGCTATCTTCTTGGTTTATATAGGCATAGCACATTTTTTAAAAATAGCATTATGGCAGCTTTCTCTGAGAGAAAGCTAAAAATCCCTGTCAATTTGCATTCAGATACAATTTAGTCCCCTCCTGTATTCTACAAAAAACAACCACAGGGCTCTGTGGTCACCAGGAGTCGAAACCGACTCAACGGCACACTTTACTTTTTACTTTACATTTTAGTCTGATCTAATGTTCCAAAAAAGTATGGCTAGGCTGATAAATACTGGTGTATAATGCACTGATGATTACGTTTCAGGATATATATAGTCCTACTTCAGCACCTAGCACTCTGGGGGCTGGGATAAACATGAACTAGAAATAATAAAATATGAACTTATGAATCAATATTGGCATTGATTTGTATATGCATGCTTGCATTTATATATCATGTGTTAAATATTTAAGGCCAGACTTTGTTGCATATTTCATTGCTGAACCACTTAGTCTTGGAGTTTGATCCATTTTCTTAGGACCAGTTGGACTATTTGAAATAAATGGTTGGCATGCAGCAGCCTTAGGGACCCAGTAGATATAGCCATACTGCCTGGAGTCTGGGGTGACAGCAGGGGCAGTCTAGATAGATAGATAAAATATGTATTTCATATCTTTAAAAAAATCTGCTACTCATAAATTTTGAAGTGGGTGCAAAATGCCCCCAAACAGAAAGAAATAAAATAACAAAGTTGTTAATAAGAATAATAATTATATGGAATTTTTGCAACCTAATTAAACTGCTCCTACAAGCAAAGGAAGTTTTGTTTGAATAGCTGGGAATGTTAATGGAAATGGTCCTTTTGTTCCTCCAACACAAATTCCTCCAAAACAAATTGCAGGAGGTGAGTGTGTAGTTCAGTGATTCTAGACTCCTAGTAATCTGTATAAAATTAGCAGAAAATTCTAGTTTCCTTTTCAAATGGCAATCTTACTAACACCTAGAATAAGAATAATTATCTCAATTTTATTTTGCCAATCACCCAGAAGTGGGGGGATAAATATAAAATATAGACAAATGCCTACAGTTGGAAATTTTATTTCCAAGCAGACTCTGCTTTTTGGCTTTCCTTATGTGCTAATGATATTACAGTTAACAAGTAATAAAAGATTATTTAGTTAATACTGCATATATGGCAAATAGCTTACTGATTACCCTTGTGGATAGTTGGCTCAACCTAAACCACCTAATCTACCTCGGAACACATACACAGTCATCTTTTAATTGCTAGTTTCCTTTTTTGTGGTTGGTTGGAATGCTCTGCCATCTGAGATAAAATGTCTATATATTTTTAATGGGAATGTTTGAGGTTTTGATGTTAGTTGGAGTTATATAACTGATCACATATTGCTGTGCTGATCGCAACAATTTACATAATTTATTATCATTTAAAATTACTAACTTTCATCATTCTTTTATAGAATATATATATATATATATATATATATATATATATATATATATATATAAAGGAACCTGCCCTATATTTCTCAGACTGCACTAAATTCAGTTAAGGAAAATCAGATGGTATTGAATTTAGTGCGTTTGGAAAAGATTGTGTAGAAACGTGATTACAGTAAATGAGAATCAAGTGGCATGCAATTCTTTGTTTCTCTTCCCTTATTTTTTACTGGGGTTATTATAGACATATTTGCATGAAAACCAAGTTAGAGGTTATCACTCTTGTTGTTTAGTCCATTAAGTTGCTTTTACATAAATTTACAGGTAAATGGCAATCCCCTAAAGTTCATGGGCCTAACTCAGAAATAGTTAAGTGTGCTTAAGAGGTTGTTCACACGACTGAGTGGGGGGTGGGGTGGGGGAAGGCTTGCTAGATTCACTCCCCCCCCCCCCCAGATGACAGATCGCTGGTTTCTGGGAGCGTGGACCACGCTCCCAGACAATCAGTGCTGTGTTGCACAGTGCGCAGCCCCAGAGACTGGGACGACAGGCCCCAGCCTCCAGATATCCCACAATACACTGCACGACATGCGCGATGCGTTGGGATATTCCCCCATGCAGCTGGACTGGAAAAAGCCCACGCTCACGCACGAATAGGAAACTTCAGTTAAGAGAGCGCTCACTCCCTTAACCTCGGCTATAAGCTGGGCTAGGCGCCGCTGCCCTGCTGGGATCAGGTCCAATCCTGGCAGTTCTTATACATATCCTAACCCAGGCTAGCCTGGGTTAGGCTGTGCTTAAGAAGAGCCTATAAGTTTTATTGGGTTTAGGTAACACAGTTAGTCTCAGTAACTTTATCTGGATTTAACCCTTTGGTAAAATATTAATTGCACCTGAATCAGTGAAAGATTGCTTTGCAATCAGTGAAAGATTGCTTTACTAATAAGTGGAATAAAAGTGTCATTTAGTTTAGATGATGCATTTCTTTGATGTTATGCAGATATATGATCCTGGGCTCTTTTAAAATAAGGATCAGGGCCATGACTATTTCTAGCACAGACCACAAACATTAACATTCAACACTGCACTTTAGATTTAGGCTTGTGCCCAAAACGTTTCGGAGGCCATTATGGAGGCCTCCGAAACGTTTTAGCTCCGGGGGCCGTTTTGGTGCTTTGGCACCGGCGGGGGTAGTCCTTTAAGGGCGGGGGAGGGTGCACGCCCCTCCCGCTGCATATCCCCCACCGGCACTCCGTCACTGTTAAGCCCCTCGGAGCAGCAGTGTTCCTCCCTGCCACCCTGTTTCTGTCATCAGCCGGAAGTGGCCGGAAGAAGCAAGCGTGCGTGCGCCCATTGTGCACGCGCACCCGCACGGCAGACGGGCGCGTGCACGCCCGCAACGGGCGCACACGCGCTTGCTTCTTCCGGCCACTTCCGGCCGATGACAGAAACGGGGCAGCAGGGAGGAACGCTGCCGCCCCGAGGGGCTTAACAGTGACGGAGCGCGGGCGGGGGATATGCGGTGGGAGGGGTAAGTGCACCCTCCCCTGCCCTTAAAGGACTACCCCCGCCGGTGCCGAAGAAACTTCGTACACATCCCTATTTAGATTATATAGCAGGAAGAAATGAAGTATTTACGACACTATATATATACTATATATAGTCCCAGGTTATTTCTGATTTAATCCAGTGATGAATTTGATCCAGAAATTTGGTTTTCAGGTAAATTACATTTCCAAGTACAAAGTAAAAGATTAGAAATGTCTAGAGCCCGATTTTATTTTTACATTGAAATAATGGGAAACAGTTTGTGACAAGATAAGTCCTTGAGATTTCAACAGGCTTTGGGAAGCAGTTCACATGATTAAACTTTCCAAACATACAAGGGATCTTGGTCTGAATAATAAATAAGAAAACTCTGATGATTCAAGGGGGAAAAATGAATATTTGCGATATATTATCCAGCTAGCTGTAACTTCTGAAGTACATATGTAATTCACAGTTTTCAACCATACGGATAGTTTTCAACCATACAGTTTTATCACTACTATTAACTTAAAACATTAGCATAATTGGGATTCTTTCTTGATGTTTTGATATATTGTCAAATCCAAACAGGGTTTTATTTTCTTTTGTTTGTAATTCATAGAGTACATGTAATTGAAACAAGTGCATATTCTTAATCCCTGTCTCCATTTCCCTTCCCTTCCTCCATTATCTCCCTTGTGTCAGTGACTGAGATTCTGGGTAGTGGAACATTGGCGTTAGGGGCCCACTAGGGCTGCTGCGCACATGGCAGGCAGCCCTGACTGTGTTGTGCAACAGAGCAGTTGTGCAGTGACTTAGAACAGTGCTGACTTAAAAATGACTTAAAACATGTAAGTAGTGTTGTGCAAATGTGCAGACATTGCTTCAAGTCTGTATGCAATTGCCCTGTGGTGCAGCACCATCAGGGCTGCCCCCCATGTGTGCAGCAGTCCCTAACACTCGCCTTTTGCTGCAAAGAACATCAGCCATAATCTAGATTGTAAGTTCCTCGGGGCTGGAACATGCCCTCTTTTTCGCTGTAAAGGACCATGTACATGGGTGATGTTACATTCATATTAATGATAATAATTAATAATTTGTAGCAAAATAGTTAAGTGCAAAGATAACATCCACTTAGGAGGGGGGGAGACTCTCAGCTTCCCCTTTTTTCAGGGGTCCCCAACCTTGAGTTCGAATATGTCATTGGACCACAGCTCCCATCGTAGATGATGTGAGCACTAAGCACCAAAAGCCTCATAGTCACCTGTCTTATTTTGGGCCCCAAGAAGCCTTTCATTTTGCTGATCCCTCTTCATCTTATTCTGCTACACCTCCCCCATGTTCCTTTGGTTGATTACCACTATTTCCTAATTATTTCCTCACCAGACCTTGTTATCCACCTCCTCCTGCACTCTCCATTTCATGCAACCGAACCGCGTGACTTATTGCACCATTAATAATCAGTGAGAGAAGGATACTCAGCTGTTGAAGCCTGCCTCGTCACCCTTGAGGGTACTCCTGTAAGTACCCTCTGGAAAAGATACGAACTTTCATCCCTGGCGTGGTGTGATGGTGGGAGGGCCTCCTTCCCATTGTGTGCTTAATCCTGAAGATAGTCATTGACCTGGCCTAACTTCAGACAGTATTGCATCATTAAACAGATTTGGCTCAGGAGCCAAGAGCACAAGGCTTGACTTGCTTTCTTTAGTCATCTGAAAGTGTTTGTTCTACAGGTACTTGAGCATAGTCAACCTGTTTACTGTTTTTTGTTCAGTGAGCTTTGTCTTTCCCAGGACTGATCTTGAAGTGCAGAGGAAGGAGAGAGCGCTGATGTATGGATTTCCCTGGACTAGCTTGCCTTTTCTTCGTTTCACTTTGTGATTTTTTTTTCCATTTTAAATTTTTATTGGATTTTACAAAAGCTTTTACATTCAAATTGCGTTCATTTATCTAACTCTACACATAAGTAAATATTGACTTCCCGCTTGCCTATCTGCACGGTTCATTTCACTTTGTGATTTCAATAATTAATAGCAGGACAAGGTGTTGTTGGGGTGTAGCTATAGTTAAGTGAATGGGTTCAAAGAACCCGGGCCCCTCAGCTCCTGACAGCCCCCCTCCCTCCAAGGGGCCACCAGAGAGAGGGGTGAACATGGGCCCCCTCTCCCCTACCTGCACCCCTGGTTGTTTGTCTACCTTGGTAGTAGTGTGGGTTGTTCCAATTTTGGCCTTAGAACATAGGAATATCAAAGTAGATAAAGTAATAAGTCACTGCATTAAGAAGAATTGCATTCTAATGATTGTCAAATGTATATCACGCTTTCCCTAATGCGGTACATCCCTTATGCTCTTTACCATACAAAGCAGAATGAATAACATAAGACTTTTCAGACATAATCTCTATGCAGTCATAGTCTTCACTCTCAGCATAACAAGTCAGTAGGAATATAGGTCTTCATTTCTGGGAAGCACTAAATGTGAGCTAGCAAAATTTCTCTCTGAAACCACTAGATTCCAAAGTTTTTAGAGGATGCTTCAATCCTGTGTTCAACTGAATTGTTTGTTTGTTTTCTAAATTTGAAAGATTGTTCTCTTCGCTTTTTAATGAAGACCTCACAAAAAATTCCTCTGTAAAATTTGTAAAATACTTGCCCACATTAGGCTCTTTCTCACTGAAGTGAATGGAGATCTCAAAGGAGCAGTTGTCTTCTCTGCCAGATCCTTCTGTACAATCTATAGATGCTGTTCAAATAAATAGCTATTCACCTGAAGAAACAATGTTAAAAGAAACATGACCAATGAACCTAGTTTTATGAAAAGGGCATCTTGACTCAATTTTAAAATGTAAACATATGCAAAAAATGGAATTTGAAAATTATCCCCTTAGGGAAATGTAATCGTTTTAAAGGGTCAAATTTGTTTCTGAAAAATGGCATAGATAGGGTAGGATGGAGGCCAAAACTTCCTACTTCTGTAATGTAGACCAGCTGTGAATCTGGGTCTAGTTAACTAAATACTACGCTTATGTAGCTTAACAGCAATTTGATCATGAGTGGATGAAAACATAGCCTAACATATGTATTTGGGAGAGGAAAAATGCCCCTCAAAAGAAAAGACAGTTATAGAAGGCTCAGTAATAGTTGTACCAGAAAATAAATGCTCAAGATGTGGCATAGGTACTGCTATATCTAGTGCAATATCACAAGGTGACATAATGTAAGTATTGTATTAGAATCTTGGGGACAATATTACGGCATCATAAGCAGAGAAACCAGCACAAATTTCTATTTCAGTTTTTCTGCTGAATGCCCACATTCTTGCCAGTATTCTAGAGTACCCTGAGTAATTTTAACATTGTCCATCCCAGGCTTTTTAGAGAACTAAAAAAGAGAAAGTGGACCCTGAGCACGAGGACATGAGAATACTTGGGCTGTATCTATGTGTGTGCATTGGCCCCTTAAGTTCAAGGCCTCCGGTGTGGTTTTTCTTAAGCACCACTTGCATGCTCATAGGCTTTTTTCATGGGTTTGGATGAATATATGGGGTTCAGGGCAGGGGCAGTGGACATGATCCCAGTCCCCCCCTGTGTTCTCTTCTACATGAATGAACAAGATTCTAAAGAGAAAACTGGCATGTGAGTCCTAACTGACCCCCCTCAGTTTTTCCTGCCTGTCTCTTGGAGAGCTGCAGAATAATAGGTAAAGACTGGCTACTACACATGGCTCCTTTTCATGTGCTGAGTGTAACACATAGCCAGATTTCAGAATATAGAGGATCACAAAATTTCTGGTCACGTTGTTAGGGCTAAACTACATGTGGTTTTAAACCCATAATTACAAGCTGGTTTTCATGCAGCAGTGGATTGGAAGTGCTCCTTTTATCTTCCAAAATTAACCATGTTGACCCCTATGCCAGTGCAAGAATGTGGTACATGGCAAGGAGGAGGTGGACACTTTCTACCAGTGCTGTTTCCATCCTGAAAATCCCTCCAAGCAGCAATTTGCTGAAGGTCACTGCTTGAGTGGCAGATTGCTACTTTGGGGCTGATACTAGGGTGAGAATGATATAGGGGAAAGTGTTAACCCCCTGCTTACCATTTACACATTCGCAGTCTGGAACAGGGACTCCCATGGTTATTTAAAAAAAATAAAAGAACCACTTCCCATCTGCTTCCTCCGCATTATGCCCAGCTCATATTTATGGATTTAACATCATGTGTAGGCCGGTTCTTATAATGGCACAGAAAGGTAACATTATCATTTATTATTATTATCATTATTATTATTACTACATTTATATCCCGCTCTTCCTCCAAGGAGCCCAGAGCGGTGTACTACATACTTGAGTTTCTCTTTCACAACAACCCTGTGAAGTAGGTTAGGCTGAGAGAGAAGTGACTGGCCCAGAGTCACCCAGCTAGTATCATGGCTGAATGGGGATTTGAACTCGGGTCTCCCTGGTCCTAGTCCAGCACTCTAACCACTACACCACGCTGGATTGAAAAGCCTTCATTGAGGAAGGGAAGGAGGGAGGTGAACAAAAATGACTTTTGAGTCCTCTCTGTCTGAACAATACAGTTACTGGAATGCTGAATGAAAACATCTCTTCCTGGTCTTTTATTCTTGCGCAGAAAGCAAACAATGACATGACAAAGATTATTAGTAAATAAGACAGGGATGTATAGTTTGATTTTGAAAGCTTTAAAACTGTGGATATTTTTACAAATGTGTTTATAACTCCAGGAAATAGTAAATATGCTGCCACTGCACTTATGGTAATGATAATGAGTCCGTAGACAGATACTTCCTGCCTCCATTTCCTATTCTGATAACTCACCAGATCAGAGACTACCAATACAGGAAGTGCTTTCAATTGGAACTTCCTGTCCACAAATACCTAATTCATTAAAAAAAAGAAGAACCCACCCGACCCTCTTACTCTTAAATGAAAAGCTCTCTTATTTGCCACTTTTTAAGGTTTGGTGCACCACAGTTATGAATTTGTTTATTCATAGGGATTCATTTCTAGAATAATGTACAATGACTAGTGTCTAATTGATATGTTGTCATATGTTTATGAAACTCATTTTGGTGCTGTAGTTCAGTGGCAACGTGATTATGAGAGTTCAAGAAGGCGTTCGTTTGGTTCTATCTTCTAGAAACAGATTATAGATTAATACAGATTAATATAGAATGCCTAGAATCACAGGTAACAATTAGAGAAGCTGAATTATATTTTATTACCTCAGGAATTAGGAATGTGATTTTTTTGTTTTTTAAGTTATGAAGAAAAGGTGAAATCTTTGTTTTGTAAAACTGAATGGAGCCATTCAGAGTCAGCGTGGTGTAGTGGTTAGAGTGCTGGACTAGGACGCTGGACTAGGACTGGGGAGATCCGAGTTCAAATCCCCATTCAGCCATGATACTAGCTGGGTGACTCTGGGCCAGTCACTTCTCTCTCAGCCTAACCTACGTCACAGGGTTGTTGTGAGGAGAAACTTAAGTATGTAGTACACCGCTCTGGACTTCTTGGAGGAAGAGCGGGATATAAAATGTAAATTTTTTTAAAAATGGAATCTTTGCCACTAATCTGCAGCATGTCTGCTTCATGCCATAGCACAAAAATGCAGCTAAATTGTGTCTAAACTTGGTTCTTGAGAAGGATAAAACTATTGTCGAAGTATGATTTTAGAAGGCCATTCTTTATTAGTTTTCAGGCTACTCCTCCTTGACATAAATAATTTGGTATAACTGGTGAGGAGGCACACTGCTAAGAACCAGTGTGGTATACTGAATTAATGTGATTGCAGGAAACCTGGACTTCAGTTTCTGGTCAGCTCTAACATTAACAGAGTGGCCTTGGTAGGGGTGTGCGAACCGGCTTGACCTCAAACCAGCTTGAGCTTGAACCAGCTCAGTTCGAGGGCTTAAGCTTGAGCTGGACTGGGCCCGCTGAACCCCCTGGGCAGGTTCAGACCCGCTTTGGGGGTGTCATCAACATTACCATTTGCAGGGGAGTAACAGCAGGAGAGAGGGCTTGCCCTTAACTCCTGCCTGCGGCTTCCAGCAGCATCTGGTGGGCCACTGTGCAAAACAGGATGCTGGACTAGATGGGCCTTGGGCCTGATCGAGCAGGGCTGTTCTTATGTTCTTATCAACGTTAAATTTTGGTTTTTTAAAAAGCATACTTACTGCCGCCGAGGGCTTCAGTGGCCTCAGGGAGTGCTGCTGTATCTCCAGGGGGTCTCTGGTGGTTCCCCATCCCCCTGCCACTGCCAGCCTCCCCACAGTCTCCCATAGGCCTTCAGTCCTCTGTGAGTGCATAGTGGCCATTTTTGAGGCCACTGTGTATACGCTTGGGGCATATGCTTGGCTGGGTCATGACCTGGCCATGCAAATACCCTGTGTGCATGAGTGCAGCCTCAAAAATGGCCACCATGCACTCACGTGTGATCACAGAGGGCCGAAATGGGCTGATCCAGCCTGTGGGAAACTGGGGGAGGGGGAAGCACCAGAGACCCTCCTGTGGCCACAGCAGCACCACCCGAGGCCACCAAAGTCCACCTTCTTTAAAAAAACAACAACACGTTGATTGCACCCCCGAACCAGAACTGAGCCAGTCCAAATTTTGAACCAAGCTGGGTCCCTCATTCGGGGGTGCCAAAATCGAACATGTCCTGTTCAAGTCCAGTTCAGATTTGAACTGAACCAGGCAAACCGGTTTTTTGCACGTCCCTAGTCCTTGGGCCAGTCACTCTCAACCTAACCCAACTCTCAGGGTTGTTGTGAAGAAGAAATAGGATAATGCCCATGCATGCTGCCCTAAGCTCCTTGGGGGAAGGACAAGATAAAAATATGGAAAATAAATGATTTCAACTTATTTTTCCTTTTTTTAAAAAACAAACAAATTATTTTTTGTCTTCAGGTAAGAAATAATGCAAGATAAGAAACAAACTAAATCCAACCACCACCACCCCAACAACCCCCTTTGTGAAATCAAATAATGAAGAGACATTTAGATTGCAAAAAATACAGATGTGAGCTGCATCAAAGTGGTCATAAATTCTCTGTAAACGTTTGGTCTTTGGATGTATTGTGCTGGAACTCATTAAAAAATCAGCTGATCTAGCTTGACAGCCCTCTACCAACTAACTCAATGGGTAGACTTTTCTATCGCTAAAATATACTGACCTGTATTAACCCATTATTTTCACATAAAGTAAGTGATGGAATTCAGAGAACATGCCCACTATCATTTAATATTTCTTTCTGGTACTTATTAGCACCTTGGTACACATAATAGTCTTGGTGCTCTGTGTGACTGCGTAGTCTGCACAGAAGCAGGGGGGTGACTGTAATGTTGTTCATAACAGTTGGACAAAACTTGTCAGGTGAAGGTTAATTGCACTCCAGTTAAAGCAGTTCTCTGCACAGATGGGTTATCAGGGCTGAACACTCATTACAAGATTAATCTCATTTCCGACAAGACTTCCCTTTCCTTCAACTGATTTTGCTCAGGCATTCGACCTGTCATCAGCCGTTAGAAGAAGGGTGGATTACCTCTGGGATATTTAATGCTGGTGTGCCATGAAACAATACAAAATGTGTGTCATATCGGCAAAGAACATCTTTAGGAGACAGCACATTTTCATTGCATTATGAAGGTCGAGATTCATAAACAACTGAAACAATTGCAATGCTCTGAATTAGCCTTCTTAATGAACACAACTTAAGCAGGTTCATTTTGAGATCTCCTTTCAGATGTCAGCACTGTTTGAAAGGGATTATGGATTAAATATCAAGGCTACATTTTTCTTGTCATGTTAATGTGCAATTTGTGGGATTTTCAAAATTTTGTTTCAATGATTAGCTCATAAAAACCATTGAATCACACCATTTTAAAATCAAAAAGTTGACAAATTCGGCTAACATTTGATTGGGACATAAACTGTGAAAGAGATTAAAGAGTGCAATGCGACAAGTGCTGCTCCTATACAAGCACCATTAATAGGAATGTGATTTGTGCAGGAGCAGCTCTTGGGGCATAATGATGCCAAAGTTAAGAACTAATGAGGACTTCTGCATTTGCAAATGCTGCTGGAGCTTTGTTTTCACTTGGGGCACACTTTTCTACATAGGCTGTTTACAAGTCAGAAGCAACAATGACTGCATATGGAAATGAACCCATTCACACGAGCAGCCTAACCCAGGCTAGGGCAGACCACCCTGGGTTAGGCTGCTTATGTGCAGCACCGGGATCCACGTGCTGGTTAAGCCCACCCAACCCTACTTTTTACTTCGGCCTTTAGCTGAGGTTAAGGGTGTAAGTACGCCTTTAAACACAGTGCTGGGGTTGTGTTTATGCTCGGGCTCTTTGCAGCCTGAGCACACACAGTTGGGTGCCTAGAGCGCCCAACTCATGGGGGTATCCCCCAATGCACCATGTTCAATATTTAATTATGGGATATCTGGAAGCCGGGATGCTTCATCCCAGCCTGCAGAGATCCACGCTGCTTGGAGCAATGTGGGTCATTTGGGAGCATGAGCCATGCTCCCAGCAGAACACTTTTGATTGTCTGTGGGGAAGGTGAGTTTGACTCTGCCTTCCCCACTGCCTGCCCGCCTGCACAGTCATGTACATAGCCTTAATGTCCCCAATATCTAAAAACATAAGGGTGCATGTGTCTGAAACAGATATCACCCTGTGCATGAGGGCATGGTTCTGTGCATGGTCAGGATGCAATCCATTTACTGCACCTTGTTTTCTTCAGATGAATGGAAGCTCTATTAAACAGTGCAGGCCAGCTTGCAGTGCAGAAACAGTCTCAGATAGAAGATATACAAATTCCACAGCAGCTTCCAGTGGTACAGGCATAATTTCTTCCATATAGATATATGCATTGTCATAGATTTTTGGAAACTGGTACAGTTCCTGAAAGTGAAGCAGATATACTCCAAAATCTAGTACCTTTATAGTTTTCCTCTTATAATTCTTGCTTTTGACTTGTGCAATCAGTCTGTGCAGAAAAAAGAAAATATCTGCCCAAATTGAAAACACAACTCCAAAACTTTACTGTTGAAATGCACTCTGGACTCCTGTTTTACATTTCAGACCTTGAAATTGTACATAGAAGTATACTAATCTGACTTCTCACACTTCTAATAAAACGTAATAGTTTACATCCTCACTAACCATGCAGAAGTGTTGTGTGCAATGTGCCTCTGCAGCATTTAATAATTCAGGATCCTGCTGCACAGGCTGGGGGATGCTTATGACAATCTCTCCTTCCCTAGAAGCACACTCTAACATCTATAAATATGTCACTGATAGTCACACGGCCCTCAGAGACATATTTATGAGTTTTAAAGAGTACTTCTGGGGGAAGAAGAGATTGGTAAAACACACACACACTCTTTCTCCCTCCCTCTCTCTATCACACACACACACACACACACACACACACACACACACACACACACCCTGAACAGTAGATTCTGGATTACTGAATTACTAGTGGGCCCGGGCACAGAGCATCTGTGCCTCTAGTTGGGCTCTGTCCGGGCCCACCACCGCCACCCGCGGCTCCGGCCGGGCCCGCCGCCGCCTTGCCCGGCTTCCCCTGCCGCCGCCTCCAGCCGGGCCTGCCACCTCCTCTGGCTTCCACTGGGCTCCGGCTTCCCTCGGGCCCACCACTTCCTTCCGGCCAGGCCCGCCGCCTACTCCGGCCGGGCCTGGGCCCGCCGCCTTGCCCGGCTTCCCCCGCCGCCTCCTCGCCTCACCCAGCCAGGCTCGGCTCCTCGGCCTGTCCCCATCGCTGCCAGGCCGGGCCCGCCAGCGGCCATGGCCGCCGCTGTTCTCCTGGGTGCGCCAGCCAATCAGGCGCCCCCGCAGCTCAGCCAATCACTGGGCTGCCGGGACGCATTTTTCCTGGGCACACCCAGGAGAATTATATATAGAGATGTTGAGGCACTTTGCACCCAGCGCCTCTGCCAGGCTTACTAATATATATATCCAGGCTTAAACAAAGGTTAAGCAACACCTTCAGGAATTTCTCAGTCCTAAAGAAGTCAAAAGATCAGACTCTGATCATACCAATTAAAAAAATTTCCCTTGCTGAGCAAAAAGACACTTTTTAAAATGGCAATACTCTTATATTTAGCATAGGGAGAGCAACTGTCCATATCCATCCCCAGGATGGCATCCCTCCAGTGGCTGTTGCTGGTGTCTAGGGTATGATACTTTTTAGATTGTGAGCCCTTTGGGGACAGGGGGCCATCTTATTTATGTATTATTTATTTTTCTATGTGAACTACTTTGAGAACTTTGGTTGAAGAGTAGTATATAAATATTTGTAGTAGTAATTTGAGCAATGGTGATGGGAAGCCTTGGCCTGGCGCAATTTCACTGAACTGGCTGAATTTTTATGCATCTGTAAAAGTGGTCAGTGGATCATCTACCCATGTGAGAAACAACTTGGAAAGTGAGGTCAGTCCACTTCCGGTTCCGACGCTGACCGAGCAAGACGCTTCTCTTTGAGTCTCCAAGTCTCCGAGAGAAGACCTGCAGAAAGTAACTGCGGGGGGACTCTATAACTACCCCTCACCCCACCGGATTAAAGTGGGAGGTGTAAAAGACTCACCAGCCCGGAGAAGTCAGCTCCTGTTGCGAAGGGGCGCGGGGAAGCTGCAGTCTCTTCGCACCAGTCGAACGACAGGGCTAGAGTCAAGGAGAGTTCTGCAGTGTGGAGTTCAGGCTGCCTGAAAACCAAGCTCGGAAACGTTGCAATTTCTACTAAATGCCAATGAGGTAACAAAGGAATTTATTAAGAATCTCATCTAAAAGAACAAGGAAAATAACAACTTGTGAGAGAGCCCTATCCAACAATGTTTCCTGGCTGCTTCCGGATGCCAAGGTGTGGTCGAGATACTATAACTCTATATAGAGAGTGACTAAAACTTTATAAGTATATCTACAGAGCAAAAGAGCTATACCTCTGCAGTATCTTTGGAAAAGAGGGATGTTTAATGCCCACTCTAACCTTTATGTTTTCAAACGGCTACCAATTCTGTTGAAGTAATTTGAAGTGAGCTAATTTAGCCAAAGCTAGTCAAAGTTCCCAAAGACATTAAATTGTCAGTCTACAATTTTATTCTAAGTGTAAAGATTTGACGCTGGACAACACGGAGGTGATTACAGCGAACATCCGGGCATCTTGTGATGCTTTGAAGAGCGTGAAGTATAGCTTCTACCTTCTTTTTGGTACAGCTGATTTTTTAGTATGAGTCTACAAATACGAACTTGAGGAAACCTGTGACTATATAACAGAGTGAACAAACAGATACACTTTGAGTAAAGAAGAACTCGAAAAAGTTAAAGGGTGAATTGGATTCAAAGTGGAAACTATTCCTCCCCCTTTGAAGTTACAGGAGGGGTATATTGGCTAAAGAGTTAACCTTGTTGTAAACATCCAATCTGTTACTGTAGTCTTGTATATTAGAATGTCTAAGAACAAGAATACTCCAACTGGAACCCAAACCCATATGCCTAGTAAACTCTCAGTGGGAACGATTCCCCAAGTGGAAAGGTCCACTGGTGAAATTTGGGAGTTGCTTCAAGCTATTAATAGTAAACTAGATACAAATAATGAAGTAGTACAGTCTATGGTTAATGATATGCAAACTCTTAAAGAGGATATACAACAGATAAAAGCAGATTCACAGGTTTTAAAGCAAGATATGTTGCAGTTGAATAAGGAGGTACAAGAGATGAAACACGGGATCACAGACAATTTAAACAAATGTAACAACTTAAGAAATAAGCAAGAGAACGATGGAGGATACTAAGTTAACTTCTAAAAATGTAGAAGCTGTAAGCCAGGAGATAAAAGAATTGGAAAAGGAAAAGGAAGAGTTAGCCGACCAATTTGCAATGTTGCAAATGGTGCAGAGGGAAAGAATGCTTAGAATAAGGGGAATTCCAGAAAGTACTACTCAAAATTTACTAGATGTTCTGACAAATGAATTAGCTAAACTCTTGCAGGTGGATATATCTAACATAGAAGGACTGGTTGAAGATGCCTACAGAGTAAACAACACTTTTGTAGTCTCCCATAAAGTGTCCAGAGATTGCATAATCCAACTCAATTCCAAATCTACTCGAGATCGTATTATACAAGCCCATTTTCAAGATAAATGGAAAATTAACGGTCAAATTATAATGGTAATGAAAGAAATCCCAAAGAGATTTCTTATGAAACGAAAAGATTACAAAGATTTGACTCATATTTTAAAACAAAACAAAATCCCTTTTAGATGGGAGTTCCCTCAAGGGTTTACCTTTACTTTTAAAGATAAGAAACATAGACTAACCGAAGATCTAAAAGTAAAACAATTTCTTCGTAGGTATAGGAATGATCTTCAGATCTCAGACGACGTCCAAAAGACATAAGGCGCTAAATAAGGGAGGAATTAGCAATATAAACAAATAGTCAGTATGGAATTAAAACTCTTTTAAAAAAATGTAAATGGCTTAAACATAAAAACAAAACACCAAAAAATATTTCACGATTTGAGAAAAAGAAAACTGGATTTGATTTGCCTGCAGGAAGTGTATATAAGAATGGAGAGATAGAAAGTATTTACAAAATAAAGCACTAGGTTAGCAATTTGAAACCCTAGACATTAAGAAAAAAGGGGGGCGTAGTCTCTTATACAAAAGACCTTTTGGAGACAAAATTGTTATATAAAGATGATTATGGAAGAGTATTGGTGGTAGAAATAAATGCTGAAGATCCAAAGTACATAGTAGTGGGCATATATGCCCCCAATGAGGCAAAAGTAGAATTCTATAGAAAATTGAAAAACAACTAAGAGATAGATAGGCAATAGATTATATTAACGGGAGACTTTAATGAAATTGTCTCAACGCAGGCTGATAGAGAGAAAACAGATTTGAGGAAAAATGATGGGAAATCACCAAGAGTTTTTCTTCAATATGGTTGACATGACATATGGAGAATCAAAACTTAGATGAGAGGGAGTATACTTTCTTTTTAGATAGATATAAAACACATATGAGAATAGATATGATTTGGGCCAATGCAGACATGTTGATAACAATTAAAGATATCGTTACATGAACTACTGGGGAGAGAATGTTTAACCTATAGGCAAGATCTTGGTTATTGTTAACAACACTTGTTCCAAGGATGAGATGGAAGTCCTTATTGTGTGTGTTTGTGAGTGTTTGTACTATTTGTGTTTGTCTTTTGATGTTGTGAAAATTGAATAAAAAGTATATGCAAAAAAAAGAAAGAAAGTGAGGTCAGTCTAATCTACTATAGCACCTGAGATAACAGCAGACTCTTCTCCTTCTCTGGAACTCTAGATTTATTTTGAGAAGCCTGTACAACCAGAATAACACAGCTTGGCAAAGACCCTGGGTGTGCTGTTCCTTCCATGCAACTTCAGTAAATTCCAAAACAGAAAACAAATATTAAAACCAATCAACAGGCTAGCTATTGTGTTTCCACAGAACTTCCTGTGCTGGCCTCTAGTCAGCAGCTATCTTTTCTCCTACAAGAAGTCTTTCCATGGACTTTAAAAGGCTCCGGATCTCACAAGGACAAAGGTACTGTAGGAGAAAAAGAAAAATAAGAAGAAAGCTCCAAGCTGTGTCCATGGCACCTCAACTGACAACTGTGAGCACAAGAGAAATACGGATACCAGCCCATAGCAATTCACTGAACAGACTGCAGCTTTTACTGAGTACAAGTCAAAAATACCCAGACTCATTTCAGGGCATGCAGTCAGATTGTCACAGTGATTCATTTCTACAAAGGTGTTGAAAGTTCACACCTGGAAATGTTGTGAAATGTTGTGAAATGTTCACATCTGGAATGTTGCCTTCTCACCTGGAAGCCCTGCAAGTTGGTTACAAATGTGAAAGGGCGGGCTGCTTTTCATCAAATAATTCCACAAAGCAGTTTATACATACAAAAGGAATTATAAGATACTATCCTATCCTAAAAAGGATTACAGTCTTAAAATGGAATGCCACTGGAAGGATGCTATGCTGGATTGAACAGAGACAGTTGCTATTCCCTTGCTAAACATCACAGAACCATTGCTTCAAATGATGTCTCTTTGCCCAGTTACTAGGGGTCAGTTTGCAGGGATTATGTAGCTGTGGATAAAAGGCACTTTGCACAAGTTCAGAGGACCTCTCTTTTAGGATTGTTTCACATCTCCAGGGCAGATGGAATGGACATTTAAAAAAAAAAAAACTTCTCAAATTAAGCCTCTGTTACCCATACTGCTGGGTACTCCTTGCTTGTATTCCTTCCCCAGAAAAGAAAAGGAATCTTACCTCTGGGCTGATTGTGAAGCCCTAATCCACCTTCCTATCCCACAAAACACACACACACACAAACACGCCATTCACACAGCCAAAATGGAGAGGGCTGGGGGGAAGGCAGGATCCCACCTGCCTTCCCCCAGATGATCTGAGCCTTTTCTGGGCTCTGCTGCCTGCATGTCCAGATAAGCAACACGGCAAGCAGGAGCGGGGGAGAAGGAAGTCAGGCCACCAGGAATCCCACAATGCACTGCATAAGCAGCACAGTGCATTGGGAAAGTTTGGGCAGCGGGCTGCTCCTTCACCCCAGCTTTACAGCAAAGATGGCTGCTGGCAGCCCGATAGCAGCTGCTGGCAGCCGGAGCACCCACACGGCCTGAAAGTGAAGTAGGTGCATGCTTGTCCTCCTGCTTCACTTTCTGCCTGGGTAGAAAAGCAGGGCTACTCCGAGGAGAAGCAGCAAGATTGGGAGCGATCCCGGTGCTTCTCTTGAAGCATTTACCTTACCTGCCAGCTCGCTCTCTCCGCCCGCTCGCTCCCTCCCTCTCTCTCTCTCACACACACACACACAGGCAGCCAAACACATAATTTTTACATCATGGTAAGCTAGCATGTGAATTGTAGCCCAGTCAGGCATTTCTAAATTATATGTGAAAGAACAACTGCTTCCACATGAACCTGCTTGGCTGCTAAGATCTCTGCTGAGGTCCTGAATTGAGTGCCTTCATCTTCAAAGGCTAAGTAGATGGCCAGCCAGAACAGGACCTTTTCAGTTATTGTACTGCACTTTCAGAATCCCATTCTAAGGACATGTATCAGGCATCCACTTTAGTGTCATTTAGATGCCAGTTAAAAATCTTTTGTTTACCCAAGCTTTGGGCAGTATTTAATTTACAAATTTTACTGACTCTGCTTTGGCTATTATTCTATTAGCTGTGATTAGTCTCATGTGCTAAGACGTTTTGATTGTTTTATATTGTGTTCAGTAATTGTTGCAAAGCCACCTTGCGAACTATATGGTCAAAAGGTGGCAAAAACAAATCTTAAATAACTGTAGAAGAATAGTATAGAAAAATACTATTTTTCTGGTTGACATCCTGATTAACTAAGGCTTGCAGAAGGACATTGCATTAATGTAAAGCTGTTGCACTATCTACTTGCACCAGTCTGGACTTTGTTCCAGACTAGTGTTGCGCTTCAATAAGCATGCTTACCTTCATGCAATAGTGTGCAACTGTGGCACATATATTCTAAATGGAACTTTTGCCCAATTGTTCAGATCCTTGGGACTTTTTTAGCGCAACTCTGCAATCTTCCTGCAATAGTCCAACTTTGCTTGTTCCAGAAGCACTTTATTAAGATGCCAGCCACTGTCTGTGCATAGTAGTGAGATTTCAAGGCAATTCATTTTGTTGAAAATCCACATAATATGGCCTAGATGGGCTCATTATTGTGCTGAGGGTGTAGCATGTGACCCGACTCAACAATTTATGCAATCACAGCAGCACTTTTTCAAGTCACCGTGCTTATGAGAATTGCTGTTTCTATCTGTGGACAAGCCAGTCAGATTGCAGTCAGATCACATTTGGGTGTACATTACTTAGTAGAGAAACAAATGCCAGAGATATGATTGAGCTCTGAATAGTGAGACTAAGGAGAGGAGAACTGGTCTTGTGGTAGCAAACATGACTTGTCTCCATAGCTAAGCAGGGTCTGCCCTGGTTGCATATGAATGGGAGACTTGATGTGTGAGCACTGCAAGATCTTCCCCTCAGGGGATGAAGCCGCTCTGGGAAGAGCAGAAGGTTTCAAGTTCCCTCCCTGGCTTCTCCAAGATAGGGCTGAGAGAGATTCCTGCCTGCAACCTTGGAGAAGCCGCTGCCTGTCTGTGAAGATAATACTGAGCTAGATAGACCAATGGTCTGACTCTGTATATGGCAGTTTCCTATGTTCCTAATAGTCATATATTTATTTATTTCAGTTAGAACTCATTTCCCCACTAGTGAGTAGGGAGGTGGAGATAGACATGATAAGCTGTCCAGACTTCATTTTAGCCATGGTTCAACACTTAGATAAGTCATATTTCCACACAGATCCCTCCAGTTACAGTGGCAAGGGAAAGAGAAGCCCCAAAGCCTGTTAGTTGCTGGTGTGAATGTTTTCTCTCTTGAGATGGAGCAGGTTGGTCTGTTCTTTGTGCCAAAATGGTTACCAGTCAGTCACCTCTTGCAGTTCTTTTAAGTATTTCAGTTCATTCCACACTATAGCTGACATGATGAGGAAATTACTCGCAGTAGTTCCATTGAAATTAAAAGGAAAGCTTAAATTTACTTATTTATTATTACATTTATAAACCACCCCATCCAGAGGCTCTGGGCAGTGTACAAGAAATGGCTTTAAAAGGAGATTAGACAGATTCATGGAGGAGATACATCTATTTTTAATCTCCATGTTCAGAAGCAGTATGCCTTTGAATACTAGTTGCTGGGCTAGACGCTACAAGGGAGGGCTGTTATCTTCATGTTCTGTTATGGGCTTTACAGCGGCATCTGCCCACTGTTGGCAACAGGATGCTGGACTAATGGACTGCTGGTCTGATCCATCAGGGCTCTTTTTATGTTCTTAATTGGAGATTCAGACCAAAACATTGCTATCAGGCACAGGAGTATTATTTTCAATGAACATCTGAAAGGAAGCAAAGCTGGCTCATATCCAATTTATTGTATAAAACCTATGTTCTGGGTAGGAGGGAATGGATGCTTCAAACGTTTTTCTTGGCTCAGTCTGTGGGTTAATGTTTTTCAAGTCACAGGTTAAAACATATTTTCAAGGTCTTTTCTTAGTGGAACTAATTTATAATCATTTTCTCATCTCTCTAATAATTAAAAACAATGAGACAAACTATTTTCATAAGTAACTTTGCATTTTCAATTCTATGGGTTTCATTTTTTAAAATGAAATTCTGGTAGAATGAGATTTGCTGTTTACTCCTCAGTTCTTTTTATTAAACACATATAAATACTACTTCATCTTTTTTATATACAGACTAGTTGGTGAGGCCCATAATTGACCAGGTAAAGTCATTTTGCATAGATTAGTCTTATAGGAAAGTTCAAGAAATTAAATAGAACTTAATAGAATTAAATTAATAGAATAGTAATAGAATTTTTATTCATGTGCTTGCAAAGGGGAAGTAAAAGGATAGTTTGAAATTTGTAGAATGTCAACTTTAAATAGTCATTTTATTGAATAATTTCCATACATGGTAAATTTAAATAATAGGAATTTGAATCTGAGAAATATCTTCTGGTTCTCTTGGGTATGATGTTATTTTAGAACTATTGATCTGATTATTGAATCTTAAAAATTGGTTGAGAACAATAACAGCTAAAATATGATTATATTCATAATCAGTTCTTTTTTTAACTCTTTCCCTACCATATTCTGGTGTAAAAGGTAGTGCATCCAGCAAATTTCAGGAGCAGTATTGGTTATGCAACATTTGGTTTCTGTAGATAATTGGGAAGTATGACTTTAATTCACACACACACACACTTCAAAATATATAATTCATAGCACTCAGCACAGAAGCTTGTTTCTCTGCAATGCCTATCTTTAAGTACCTGATAATTTATTTCTATAAATATTTATATTAATTTATTAAACTTCCTGCTTAGGAGGAGCTAGTTCTCTACCGTATCATTCCTTCTCCCCTTACATGCATTGCTATGCATGCAGAATTCATTTCTGCTGCTGACCCCCTCCACCCGAAGTTCTTCTCCCACACATTTCCATTCATAGAGGACAGACCAGATATGTTTCTCACATCATAAGAAATATTAAAATTTTAAAAAGGTTACAAATAAAATAAAAGTCATTAATGAAGATATATCTGATCTGACAATTTTGAAACCACGCAACCATTCAGGTACAATGTGATTGGCATGATAATTTAATTTGATATTACAGTTTTTATTAATAATTCTTGCCTAATTTTTATAATAGCCTTGATCTCTCTACTGTCTCTCTTGATGTCATCCTGAAATTTAATTCTTCTTAAATCATATCCAGTAGCACATATGGCTGGACATAAATTGTAAATGTAATTAACAGCATTCATGTTATTGAGCATGAGATGCTTTCACCCAGGTTATGTCCTGGTTTCTAGTGTGAAGGTGTTCTTGGAAGCTCAAAACCCCTTGTGCACTTCACTTCAGTTGGACATCTGAATAATTTTGAAACCTCAGAGCCTTTGAAATCCTTGGCAACATGCCTGCTGCTTATTCACAGTTACACAACTCTTCCCATTTTACTTTTAAAGTTCCTCCTTCCTTTTTTCTTCAAGTCCCTCAGCAAAACCAAAACTGCAGTTCTTTCTTCTTGATATGGTACATTGTTCTGTGGAAGTGGGTTGCTCGGAGTTCACACTTTGTTTTCCTGCTGTTTTTCTTGGAAGCTGGCTGTGGTGCAAAGATATGGGAATAGTTTGTAGGAAGCAGGTTTGTTTGGGGAAGCAATAAACGTGCAACTCTTTGCTCACCTCCCAAATGTATGTTTTAACACACAGCACTGTTTAACACAGTAACCTGCAGAAAAACCTTCAGCTGCCAGACCACAGTCACTTTTTTAAATTTTAGTTTTCTTTAGCTGTCTTTCCTTGTTTTCCTCTTATTATTTTCAAGAATGGAAAATAGACTGACTGTATTTAGATTGTCTCTACAAGTTGTAGAAAACTGCCCTTTTAAGGAATAATTATGATTAGCCATGAATTCTTACTACATTACTACAGTGCTCTAGGTCGTTGTTTCCCAAGCCGTGTGCCATGCTGACTTGCTCTTTGCTCTGACATTTGGTCAGTTTCAAAAGCAGGGAGTTTAAACTCCCTGCTTTTGGAGTTCACTTGCCCCATAATGCACTAGGAAGGATGTCTTCCTCCTTATATAAGTTGCATTGTATGTACATACATACAGCAGCTTTGCCTCCTCAAAAACCCAAACATTTTCTTGGTTGAGGGGAGCACTATGTCCCCAATTTCCCCCCCCCCCATATAAGTGTGCCTTGATATAAAAAGGTTGGGAAACACTACGCTAATCTGGGAGGTAAGGGAGCAACTTAGTGTTTCATTTTGCTACTCTGATAGAAATACAGTAATGCTGTAACTAGTGTCCATCAATAATACAAGTTGGGGGGGGTGGCAGTGAGGGATACATGGTGCAGCTTTCCAGAGACAATCCCACATCAGAATGCAGATGGGAGAATCATATGTATGAATGTTCCCTCATGTTAAAAATCCTCAAACCTTCCTGCCAGGAAGGGAGCTAGGTTAGAAGTCTTCTCCCTCGCATAGTATCAAAAGCACCCAGTCTGTGGAAAGGAATGGGAGAACCATTTAGTCATGTAATTCCACACCTGCGGAATTATACAGTCAGGTGTTGAATCATCATATTAAGTGGTACATCCAGGGGGAGGTACCCCATCCCCATATTCATTTCTCTATTGATTTGGGGAGTCACAGCAGGCCAGTAAGATAATTAACTGTAACAGAGATCTGTTACAATCCATCCTAGTGCAGGCATAGGACCAGTGCACTGAGTGATCACCATTAAACTCAATAGAACCCTGTTTTTTCCTCCCCCTTCAGCATGTATGTGTACAACATTATGGACATCAGGAGATTTCTGCATCCCAGTCCAGCTTTCCCTCTTAACAGGGTACAAAGTGCTTAAATTTCTTGCACCAGGCTGAGAGCGATGGATGGAGACATGGTAGATGTACATAGCCTTCTCAGTCCTTGTACTGGCCTGATCCATTGTGAACACACTGATCAGGGAGGAGCAAACAGGACTAATTAGCCCTGTGGAAATTGTTTCATATGTGGATCCTGCACCCTTGGTGGAATTGATCAGGCTACAATCCACACCACACCCCTGAGCTGTCCATTGGTTCTTATTGGAGTATTTTGTCCATTGGTTCTTATTGGAGTAGGTTTGAATGAATTGTACCTGTAGTCTCACTAACCTTTAGTAAAAGGAAGTTTTTGTGTGACTATGGACTATTTAAGATTCCAGTGCAAAAGGAAAAAGATGAGTGCTTGTCTAAATTTGGATTTGGTTAAACATGAAAAATTACAGAGAGGATGTCTGTGTGTAATCCATACATATAATGGCAATATATTCAGTTGTGTTTCAGATAATGTCACAAATGTTAAAAAGGCTACCACCTCACTTTTTTTAAAAAAAGGCATTCCTTTTACATTAAAGTATAATGTGTATGTTCTCATTGAGTGTATACGTATACATAGACAGTGGTTTGTCTATATTCAGACAATTACAACCAAGGGCCCCTTTTCATAATCAGAGACATGGACAGGAGGGCGTGCATGGAGGAAGGCTACAGAAGCTTACCTCCCCTCAGATGACCAGGTCCCAGCTGTGTTGCTGGGCACATAGATTGCACGCCCAGACAATCCACTGCTGCCCAGGCAGCGTGGAGTTGCAGGAGCAAGGACATGTCACCCCAGCCCCTGGGAACCCCACAATGCACCGTGTGAGTGTGTGGTGCATTGTGGGAATCCACCCCGGTGATGGGTGGGTACCCCTCAGTGTCTCAGTGCCAGCTGAAAGCAGCCAGTGTGGACACAAGGTCAGTTATACAGGGTTAACAGTGCTCACTCCCTTAACCTTGTTTAACAGCCCGGCTTCATAGCCCTGTCTGCTGCCGGGAGCAGCACTGCAAGATCGGGCTTGACTGCCTTAGCCCTGTCTTGGCTGCTTGTGAGAACAGCATCCAAGTCTGATCATTCTTAGGGATGTATGCAAAACAAGAAAAGGATGAGGGGAAGAAGAACTGATAAATTTTATTGTGAAATACTATTTTGGTACAGAGAGAGATGGGAGGGGAGGGACCCATGCGCATGTGTGTGTGCACACACACATCTCTGTAATGGTTTTTAAGAAGCAGCCTGGGGATGCTCTTTTATTCAGATTTGACCCTGAATGCTCAGGTGACAGGCATGGCAAGGAGTACCTTTGCTCAGCTTAGACTAATGTGCCAGCTGCATCCACACCTTGAGAGACCAAACTTGGCTGTGTCAACACATGCTTGGTCACCTCAAGATTTGACTATTATAATGTATTTTACATGGGGCTGTCCTTGAAGAGTGTTTAGGAACTTTACTTAGCACAGAATGGGATAGCCAGGCTAATTAGTAGGACTGTTCTATTGCACTATATATCACCAGTATTACTCCACTTGCACTGGCTGCCAGTTTGGTTCCAGACTCTGTTCAGGTACAGATTCTTAACTTTAAAGCCCCAAACAGTTTGGATGCAAAGTAGATGAAGGACTGCCTCCCCTATATGAATATTTTTGCTACTTTTGATTATTTACGTCTCCCCTCTTTTGAAGACACAGTTAGTGAGCATAGGGAGAGGGCCCCTCTCAACGGCAGCCCCCAGTTATAACAATCCTTGCCCCAGGAGATTGGTCTCGCTCCTTTGGCCCTTTGTTGGTTTCGGGGCCACTTAAAAACTCATTTGTTTAAAGCAACTTTTCACCTGCAATGATAGCTTAGAAGTGGCCTCTCTGTTTTGCAACTTTTTATTCTGTGTCTGTCTAGCATTGGTCATGGTTTTACTGTTTATTGTATGTTAATGTTTATTAATTAATTGTTAAACACCACTTTGAGTGTTGTTGGAAAGGCAAGATACAAATATTTTTAATAAATAAATACCAGAGGGAATTTTAAAAACAAACTAATATAACAACCAAGTAAAGTGTGTAGTTACAGATTGTAATGAATGGTCATAAAACCATTTCACACCAATATGCTCTCATGCCTGCCAGGGACTTCCCAATCACTTTAATGAAGGGCCAGTTTGCTCCGTGCACAGATTTTCATGCACAGAGCCTCTCTCTGCAGTGAAATGCACAGGGGTGATCTTGTGGGAAGAGAAGTTCCATGTTCAAAGCAAAGTGCACACTGGTTCTGAAATGATGGCATGTAGATTTCTCAGGTTGCTGTCTGCCACCCCAAGGACTATATTGGCTGACTAGGGTATGTGTCGCTTTTTTGGTCTTCAGATGGACATTTTCCAATCTGATCTAAATAGCAAGAATGGCTTTTCAGTCAATGGAGCATGTTGTTTCAAATCACATCCTGTTGGGCTCCGGTCCACTTGCCACCTGTTTTGCCAAATGAATTCTTTCTTGAAAGAATTCTGGTAAACAGATGTTTATGCTTCTTTAGAAAAGAACAAGAAAAGAAATGGGAGGCAGAGAACTGGCTGTACTTTCAGGCCAGTACTGTCCAATATTGGAAAATCTTGTAGAGAGAATGTAGTCCTATTTCATGTGATCAGATCTGTTCATAAGAATCATGGAGGTGGGGAGTAGACTCTTACCTAAAGCTGAAAGCAAAACAATACCAGCTAAGTAAAAATGAGGGGTGATTAAATTCCATTCTCTGCCCAAGCTCCACAGAGTCAAAGATGTTCCTGACTATTGGCAATTCGTCTTCATTGGAACTCTGGGAAAGGCCTGTGTCTCGATTTCCTGGGCATGTTTTGGTATTTCCTATGTTGTCTTTATAGGTTTTAGCTTAATTTTGATACATGCCCAAGCTGTCATATTTGCTAATGGAAAATTGGCTTTCAAATACTCCTTTCCGCTCCCGTTAGGTGTCTCTTGTCAGTGTCTTTACTGAGAAAATCAATTACTTGTAAATGACACTTTTAAGTAGGTGAGTTATATTTTCCAAACAGGCAATAACATCCTTATGTGGGGAGGTGAAGACAACATCTGTCTTTCTTGATTTTCATGCCAAAAATATTTGTTGTTCATCTGCTCCATCATGAATATAGTACGTGGCACTTTGTCTGATTTGATGGATCAGTTTCACAGAGGTAGAACACATTCCAGATGTGTGCTGCAACTCTTGACATAGGTGCTTGTGTTCTAAGCTGTATCATCTGTACATATACTGGCTATTTCACAAGTAGTGCCTAAATATTTTTTTCCCATTCCCCACATCTGTAATTCAGATATAAAATCTCCATTGTCTACTCTAAAGTATACCTTTGATTTAAAAATCTCCATCTTCAACTTTCACAAATGATGTATTCAGAGGTATTCTTTGTGTCACTCATGGAAGTATTGCATATTACTTTATTGTTGCTATTTTGAAGGGAGTCATTGGAAGAATAGACTCCAATGTTTTGTTTTAGATTGTCTCACTTGCTAGTGATCTGAGACAATTAATTCACTATATAAGTCTATAATCTTAGTTCAGGCATCAGGAGCCATGGAAGGAAAATAATATTCAGATTTCTATGTAAGTAAATATTGGAATTTGTAAATATGTACACTATGTAAGTATTAGTACTTAAATAATTCAGATTGCCCACATTTGTACCTGCTGAAATGGATTTGACTGAGTTTGACTGAAGTTTGGCATTACTCGTCTGCAAAGGGCTTTCAGAAGCCATGGCATGACTTTGTGCTTAAAAAATGTACCTTGAAGGCAGCAAAAAAGAGCAAAAAGCAGTAATTCATTTTGTGAGTGAGTCACAGAAAGAGAACTGAAATGATACATTTTTCGTACTGGAGAAGTATACCTCCAGCATCTGCAGCTGTTTAATTTGCTCATTTTTTAACACCTTCAGTCAAAGAGTTTGAAACTTTTTTCTTTATACACATTCCAAAAGCTGGAACAATGGAACCCAACTTCTTCAAACAATTTGCAAGAAGTATTTAATTTATACACCTTTTGGATCCCCAACCAGGTGTTTTGTTTTTGTTTTGTTTGTTTGGGAGGATGTTTTCACCATTAGGATATTTTGTAGGGTTTTTGTTGTTATGGATTAGAGATTGAAAGTTAGGGTTTATAAAACATGGAAAGCCAGTAGGATGTGGACCCTTTGGATGAGGTGATAGGAAAATGTAATAAATAAATAAATGTGCCTAGATGTAGAGCAGGGCTTCACATCTCTGGCCTTCCAGCTGTTACTGGACTACAATTCCCATGATTCCCAGTAATAGTGACCAATAGGCAGGAATGATGGGCAGTGGTCCCTCTAATTTTTTTCATCTCTGTGTGTTTTGTTCTGGGCGGCAGTATCAAGGCACAGTGGGCGCACGTGCATTCAGAGTGGGTCCTTCCTGATTCAACTGAGCAGGATATAAAATTAACTGAGCAGACATAAAAATAACTTGTGAGCACACATTCACAACAGTGATGATGGGATCTGTAGTCAAACATTTGCAGGAGGGCAAAAGTTGTACATCCCTGTTACAGAGGAAATATGATTTGTGTTAAGTGAACACCTCCTAATGTGTGGAATTCCCATGCAGCCTAGAACAATGAAGCAAAATTGATAATTGATTCCCTTTCAGACAGGAGGTAACTAAGAGACAGAAAAGTGGGTGTTTTGGCTCAGTCCTATGAGATGTTTCCAAAACTGCTGCAATTCATAGACTTAGAACAAATTGCAAGATGATTTAAAGCAAATGTATCAAAGGGGTAGCTGCAGACGAGCAATACACAGGCATTTCTGCCCACATTTGCAGCCTTTAAAACGAATCTTTTAATCCTTTGTGAACCGCCTTGAAACTTGGATATAGATGGCATAAAGGTGCGTCAAACAAACAAGCAAACAAACAAATAAATGTGTCTTACAAAAAATGCCAAACCTCCACTTACTCCATGGATAAGAACAGGCTCTGGCTGCCCATAAACTTAATTCCAGCATAACTGAGTCATAACATGGGCTAATCTTTGCCTTTCTTCTTTTCTACCTTGACATGTGTTTAGTAGTAAGTAAACTAGTGAAGGTCAGAATATAGAAACTCTTTATTTATTATTTTATTTTATTTTATTTTATTTATTTATTTTATTTGTATACCGCCCTTCCAAAATGGCTCAGGGCGGTTTACAATTAAAACAAACCACTAAAACAGTAAAGAGCTAAAACAAATTAAAAACAATATAACAATTAACAATTTTAAAACATTCTAAAACAACAATTAAACAATTACAGTGATTAAAACCCCTGAAATCAGGTTTTTAATTTTTAAAAAAACAGATATTAAAACCCTCCAAATTTAGGAAGCTGAGAAAGCTTGGGTGAAAAGATGGGTTTTCAGGTGTTTTTTGAAAATTGCCAGAGATGAGGAGGATCGTGTCTCAGCAGGGAGCACATTCCACAATCTTGGGGCAGTGACCGAGAAGTCCCGTCTCTGTGTAGCCACCAAACGAGTTGGCGGTGACTAGAGATGGACCTCCTCAGATGACCTCAATGGGCGGTGGGGCTTGTAATGAAGAAGACGCTCTCTTAGATACCCAATGCCTACGCCGTTTAGGGCTTTGTAAGTTATAACTAGCACTTTGTATATTGTCTGGGAACCTATTGGTACCAGTGTAACTCCATCAGTAAAGGAGTAACATGGTCTCTCCGATATGACCCAGAGAGAAACCTGGCTGCTGCGTTCTGAAGCAGCTGTAGTTTCCGGAATACGTACAAAGGCAGCCCCATATAAAGCGCATTACAAAAGTCAAGTCTGACAAACAATGGAGCAGGAACTTTTACATTTCTCAAAGGAGTATTATGAGGAGACCAGTAGGCAAGTCAACAAGCCCGAAAGACATGACTGAGGGGAAATTGGCAGCTGTAGCACCCATTTTGCAGTCAGTAACGGATGCTAGCCTGGCTTGCATTTTGCTTCCATTCATAAAAACAGTAGCATCCCTGAAGCAGCAGTTATAAAAGCTTCAGTCTCTTCCTCTCTCACTCTACTGTCCAGGAAGGAAAGGACATGACCTTAATTTCTAGGCAGAAAGGAAAGCACACTTCCCATGATTCAGCAAAGTAATTTCTTAATTATGGTTTACGAAATGCTACTAAGATAACATACGTGTTCAAGATTGTACTACAAAGTGGTGGTACACACATGTGGAAGAACCACATGTATACCTAGAACTGTAGCTGATGTTGCTGCTGCCAAACAGACCAGGGTCTATTCCATTTTGAAAGTTTGTTCTTTCTGGAAAGCCTACACTCTTCACAGTTTACATGACTTCCCCTCATTGTCATTTTGTTACTTTCTCCTCTCTGACCTTTAGGAAGCATTATCAGTTGTGAGTGAAGATCAGTCTTTGTTTGAGTGTGCCTACGGAACTCCCCACCTTACTAAGACAGAGATGACAGCCTCCTCCTCCAGTGAATATGGGCAGACATCCAAGATGAGTCCACGTGTCCCCCAGCAGGACTGGTTATCACAACCTCCAGCCAGAGTCACCATCAAGATGGAATGCAATCCAAATCAAGTTAATGGCTCAAGGTAAAGTGGCAAAGAAGGAGGTGGTGGTTTTCCTATTTCCCCACTTGTAGGTTTCCCAGATGCATTTTGGTTAACCACTACATGATACAGAGTGCTGGAATGGATGGGCCTTTCTGCTGATCTAGCAAGGATTTTCTTATGTTCTTCTAAAGCCACATTTTAAGAACTGGACATTAAACTCCCTTTGGTCCTGTTTTGACAAGACTTTCCCCCTGAGGCTTCTTCTGGATTGAGAGCAGGCCCAAAGCTTGCACGCTGCCACCACTACTTCCCTCACCAAGGGGAATGGCTAACAACCAAACCTGGACGTCCAGTGGTTTATTTAAATGTGGCATCTCTTCTGACTTCGGAAAATTAAACCTCAAAGGGACTAACAATTTCCTCCCTAGAGGGAATCTCAGGAAGCATGTAGGGCAGTAATGGCTCCAGCAGGCTTTTGTATCTTCTTACGAAGGTGCACTTATACAGTTCAAATGATAATTAACGTAGCAACACATATCTAGCCATTTGGTTTTGTACAGTGGAGCCATAGGTTGCACACTTCCCAGGCAAGGCAACCTGATTTTGAAAATGCTTTGCTGTGAAGAGGGCTTGCATTAGCAGAACAATTTCAAAATCAGGCTATGAGACAATATATGTGTACTGTTGTTCCCTTTTTCAGCAAAAGGGTGCTGTGGATAAAATGCCAGTTATCTGTTGATAAAATGCCTGTGGATAAAATGCCACTATACACTGATTTCCCTTTTGTGCAGAAGCATATACATCTACACAGCTTAAAACACATTCTTATAATCACATATGTTACAAACATACTTTTAAAAGCTCATGTTCCCATCAGTTTACATACATTGCCATTATCTAAGTGCAACTGGAATCACTGGCAAACATAACAAGTGGCATAACACCAGAAACAGCCCCAACAGTGTAGCAATGAGGCTGCTGTGGGGGGAAAGTGCCCCTGGACAGCAGTGCAGTGCTCCTTCTGTTTTCCTTGAAGTGCATTTTAAGTATTTCCATAGCAGCCTCATTGCTACACAGCAGCCCCGACAAGTCCTTCACCTCAACAGAATGCCACCCATCATGTCAACCATTGTAAATAACCATGATTGTGGATTGGATTTTGGCACTCATAGCTGCACAATGTTCGTTGTGTTGATAATATTTCCAGATCTATATCCAGCTCTTCTAATAAATATGAAGAGGGAAACCGTGGTACAGTTGTTTAAAGATGAGTTTGTTATTGGAATCTTGTGAAGCAGTTATCATGAAGTTATACCCATGAATGCATGCTCTAGATTACCAAGAATACTTGAGAAATATAGAGCAGTTCATTATGCCTTTGCCTGAGTGCCCCTCGAACTCTGAGAATATGAAAAACGCACTACTATATATATGCACATATGAAATGTGTAGAAAGGAATGCTATGTTCTTTAGTAGGCTACTTCAGGAATTGATGAATCCTTGTTGCTACAAAAATGTGAAATCAGATTGTATACGCATGCAGTAGTGTGGTGCTCCCGTTAAGTATCTGAAGTTGAGGGAGGTGAAGGGACAGCAGGAGGCATAAGGTGTTCCTTGGTCCTTCTCCCTCTGTGTCTGAGGTGATTTCAAATGATGTCTTCTTCATATCTATGAAGAAGTTGATGTCCAGAGTCTTGACTGGGATGGCATCTAATCATGTAGGAGTTGTGTGAGATACAATCCAGTCAACATTTTTGTCCTAGTGTGACGACAGAAGCTGGAAATTCAGAAGGCGGTTAAAAGTTTAAGCAGACCTGTTGGTCCAAGCACTGAATAGTTTCCCTAAACTTGATAAAGCTACTAGGCACAAAGTACAATTTGGACCTATTCATGTCAGTGTTTGTGTTGCCACTTACCCAAGGAAGCGGGATTGTTTAGCCAGCTATCATTAGATCTTTATCTGAGCAAGCTCCTTCAACAAAAATTACTTTAAAATCCCAGAGGTAACTTTGCTTAACTGGTGTTTTGGCTCACATCATTAGCCCAGCACAGATAATGCTAGTGAGAAAAGTTTAAAGAAACTCCACAGGAAGTGTGGGATTATGATTCACACTGAAGAATTCATTTCTATGTATGGCCAGCATGCTCTGTTCTGGCAACCTCCAACAGCATATAATCCCTACCCACAAAAGCAGGCACAGGAGGACTGTGGCTTCCAATGCACTCTTATGGGACCGCAAGCACAATGTGCTTACAAGTTCTTGGAATGAATTACAGCCTGGGAGATGTAATCCATTGCCATTATAAAAGAGTTTCTATATAACATAATAAAAGCAAAACAAGAGAAGATAGATTTAGAAAGGTGTAGGCCAACTGGTGGTTTTGTTCTTGGTTTTGTTCTTTGTACCAGTGTGTATCAGATTTCAGAATTCTCCAAGCACTAATCTAATTGTAAATTAAGAATATAAGCAACATCATTTCATAACTGGCAGTTATATCTCTCACCCCCTTAGCCCTTTCTTCACTCTAACCTCACACACAAGAAATATTGGAATGTCTGCTCTAATGGAGAAAGGATCATGTGTAGTAAAACTTAAACCAGCTGTTTCCCTGCATTGCAAAAGCAAAGAGCAGAACTGGTAGTATTTATAGCTTGCTTGGCCTCTAGCAAGCCAGACACTGACTGCCTTAATTTGCTCTGATAGCCTTAAGGCTCAAAACAGCTGTGGAATGCAAAGAAACCAATGGCCAGGGCAATAAGTGAATTGTCTCCCCTAAACTTTATTGTATTATTGAAAATGCATAGCCTTATACATATGCATCTTGATAAACTTACACTTCTTTGTTTTAGCTGTTACTGGTCTATAGCAGTTGCTTGTCATTCAAATGTTTACTATTATCTAAATCCTCGATACAATTTTTGACCAAAGATCAGCATACAAGGAAGAATGGATTCCCGGCGTTTGGCTGATCTTTAGGCATTCTGCTTCCCTAGACAACATATTAAGTTAGTACCCCAACTCACACTGGATGTACAGAACATACTCCTCAATTTGTATGGAGGAGAAGTCTGTCAATAGCCAGAATTCCTGAGAGTTATGTATTGCCTCCAGGTTCAGAGGCAGAATATATCTGAATACCAGTTGCAAGGAAGCAACTTCCAGAGAGGGCTTTTGCCTACACATCTGACTTCTGGGCTTCCCAGAGGTATCTAGTGGGCCACTGTGAGAAACAAGATGCTGGACTAGATGGACCTTTGGGCTGATCCAGCAGGGCTCTTTTTCTGTTCTTTCATGGGAACTTAGATGAAACATCATTGTTGGGCAGAAAAGGATGAATACTGTTTTCTACAAGCATATGAAAGGAAGCAAAGCTGGCACACAGCCAAGTTATTGTGTAAACCTGAGCAACAAAATAGTTCACCCTGGTGGCAGAAAGTTACTTCTGTCTGCTTTGGTGGCTAAAATGTTGTTTTATGCAGAAGAGGCAATTGTTTTCATTAGAGTTCAGATTATATCAAAATATGTACAGTATACAAGTTTACCTTTTATATGTATATCTTATTTCCAAGCGAACAAAACTTTCGTTTTGAGGCAGGCTGAGATTCTGAAGTTGCACCTCCTCCCATCGCATGTTTTGCAGTGCTGGGCCTTCTGCATCTGCTAAACTGATCCTTGTTAAGATCTCTTAATGTTGCTCTGTTCCTTTTGCAATAAATCACTCTGGCTGACATGTTCTGCAGCTAAACACAGGTAGGACAGACCTGCTCAGGCTGTTGAAGGGCTCTCTCATACACAGTGACATTGCTGTGTAAGGGATGTTCTAGTACTACTACTTACCCTTGTGCAATCACAGGTCGGATGCTATTTGCTTTATTCCCAATGGAAGTACCATCTGGCCTGCAATTATGTAAGGGTGAGGTGTACCGGAACAGACTTCTTGCACAGCAATGTTTCTGTGTTTGTTAGAGCCCTGCAATGGTTCGGGCAGGTCCGTGCCACCTGCATTTTACTGCAGAACATGTCAGCCTCTGTTCATATTTTTTATAAGCTTTAAGAGGCTATGTAGTTTGTGTGTATGTGTCAGGACAGTTCTTGTGTATTTTTCAGGTGTGATTATTAATTTCTTACTTACTTACACTTCTATCACCACATCCAAAGGCTCTGGGCGGGGCACGACAGATAAAATACTACAGCAAACAGCAATTAAAACAATATAAAAACAAATTAAAAGAATTCAGAGTCATTTAAAACAAATTAAAAATACTTTAAAACAATTTAGAAACCTTGGAAGGCCAGGTCAAATAAGTAAGTCTTTAGGGCTCTCTTGAAGGCGAACAATGAGCCCAGACTATAGATATCTGCCTGGAAAACACTCCATAGACCAGGAGCAGCTCCAGAGAAGGCCCGGCTCCAAGTTGCCACCAGACATGCAGGTGGTAACTGGAGACAGACCACTCCAAATGACCTCAATGTGCAATGGCGATCATACAGAAGATTTACAGAGGGAACCAAAATGACAGGTCATTGTGAAGTAAAACATCCCAAACTATAGTTCAGGCACAGAGGTCTGAATGAATCATAGCTAGTCTGCATTCTTTATAGAGTAGACTTTCTTGTGTGTAGTTTGGTTTTTTTTAATGTTACTATCCTCTGTTCCCGGTTCTTTGGAAGTAAAGCAGATTATCCTTAAATAAAACTTCACTGTAGACAGCCCCTTTGCTAATACTGTATTCCGCAAACTAATACTTGCTTGTGCTTTATGCTTTCTCCTTTATATGGTGGGTGCCAGTTTTTATTCAGCAAATCACTTAGAACATGTGATGAATTTTCAGTGGGTATGTAGACCCCTTGAAATTAGAGCCCATACACACTTTACTGCTTAAACTCTGGCACAAATAGCACCTGGTGGCAAATGGCAAAATATACTCACCATGCCTTCCATTATGAATGGCACACGTTCATTTAAAGGACTAGACTTCTCTGCACTAAACATGGAAGTGGGGACCCAAGCTGTTCCAAATGGCTTTTTCATGTTTGTTTGGGGGGACCTGGCCATTTAATTTTGAATAAACTCCAGTGAAGCTAGTACAATAATACCTGCTTAAAATTAAGTAGGTTTAAGTGCTTTGGCTGCAATCCAGAGTTGTATTATGTATGCAAAAAGGCCTCTACAAATAGAATAGAGTATATTCATTTGGGTACCCACCCTACCAGCAGCTTCTTGAATTGCAGCTTCTTGGTTTTTCCCCATATCCCCCTGATTCTCAAAGGGTGACTTGTCCAAGACCCTGCTTGGGGCAGAAAGCCCACTGCAGATGTAGAGATCAGCCTGTGGCCTTTGGGACTGAGAGCCTTGGGGTCTCTGTTGTCAGCAATTCTTCTCAGTTGATTATAATGGCAAACTTCTAGAGCAAATGCTTCTAGATTCCAGTGAGAAATGCAAAGCTAGTCTTTTCTCCTCTTGCTCTGTTTATATCTAGCTCAGAAACCCACACTAACAGCTTTAAGAAGTCTGCCAAACACTGATTGCTACCACTTGATCTTTTAAAGAGCACAGTGAAAAGTGTTTATTGTACTTTTAATGCACGATTGCCCATGGCAATAGAACAGTCTAAAACTGATGATATACTTTATTGCTGAAACAAGTGGTTTATGTCCTTTACATTCCAAAGGATTTTCAAAGAAAGGGAATAATGTAAATTTGCAAAATGATCTAAAGAATATCACTAGCAGTCCTTTCCTTTTTGTATCATTCAAAATAAGTTTCATTTACAAAAACAGAGGAAGCAGACCACGTTGCCTTGATTTAGTTCCGACCAGCATTACCAGAAGGTAGTACACAGTTATTTAAACTTTACTTTATTTCATGGCAAGTTATGAGGATGTGAATAAAAAATTGAAAATAAATCAATATTCTGCATATAGCTGTTTCTACCTATAGTTGCCTTATGGAGAATCCAGACAATGGCACTGCCAAACTATTGCATTGTGTTCTCTTATCTTTTTGGAGACTTGGTTTGTTGCAAATTCTGTTACTTTAAAGGCAAATTATAGTACCACCAGCCATATTCTGTCATTATGTTCAACATAGACAGTAGTACACTTGCCACTTTTAACCTTCAAATGAGGGGTCTTGTACCCAGGTTCATTTAAAAAAATGAGTTCACACAAAATACTTGCACTTGTGTAAAGACACCTGTATGCACACACAACATGGTGTTTGAATAGGGCTGTCGTGGACTAATAAAGTACAATTGATGCCCCTCATGGGAGGGGTGGCAATGATGCCATGGTTCGTGATGCCCGGCCCTTTTGCATTACTTAATGCTATTTTCCATTGCACTGCCATTACCTTATGCTGCGACATAGTCCCTTTACCCTTAGGCTGGAGTTCTGAGGTTATCACACACAAAAACCCTTTTTCCATTTCTGTGCAAAAGCACTACAACTCCTGTTACTACTTCTATGGATATTTATATACCACTTTTATATAGCACCATACCTGGACACCATACCTCAAAACGGACATTATAGAACTGGAGAAGGTGCAGAAGAGGGCAGCCAGGATGATATGGGGCCTAGAGCACCTTCCTTGTGAGGCAAGGTTACAATACCTGGGGCTTTTGAGT
The DNA here is from genome assembly GCF_027244095.1 of Hemicordylus capensis. NCBI lineage: Eukaryota > Metazoa > Chordata > Lepidosauria > Squamata > Cordylidae > Hemicordylus > Hemicordylus capensis. The sequence continues at coordinate 92,301,080 of NC_069659.1, read as the reverse complement.
TTAGAGAAAAGACGACTGGGGGAGACATGATAGAGGTCTATAAAATTATACATGGTGTGGAGAAAGAGAACATTTTCTTCCTTTCACATAATACTAGAACCAGCAGTCATCTCATGAAACTAATTGCCAAGAAATTTAGGACAGAAAAAAGGAAGAACTTTTTTACACAATGCATAATGTGTGTAAAGCAGTTCCAGCCTGTCAGCTGACCAGGGGGCTCTCTCTGGCCCTATATAAGAACGCTGCCTTCTGCCTCAGAAGCTCTGAAGCCTTGGGAGAGACCACCTGCTTCCCAGACAACTCCCTAGGGTGAGAGACTGGTGTGGGCTGTCTGTTGCTGCTGCTGCTGCCGCCTTGAACATCTGCCTGCAGGAGAGGGAGAGGGGAAGGCGAGTCCACCTGCCGGTCCCCTGCCTGACCTGTAGAACTGTGGCAGTTGAACTGTGGCCTCTGGCTGCTTTGCAGGATCAGGGCCAGGAGTGTGTCAGCAGTTCCAGCCTGTCAGCTGACCAGGAGGCTCTCTCTGGCCCTATATAAGAATGCTGCCTGTGGCGGGGTCGCCACCAAAGGGGCAACCACTTCAGGGGAGGGCCAGGGCCAGGTCTCTTGGCCCAGGTATTTGTATGTGGGAGGCATTTAATAAAGGGGCTTCTATTTTAATTTGTCCTGGGTGAGGAACTTGTATAATGTGTCTGGGCTTATCTGGAGATGGAGAGACAGGGGGTGGGTCCACTGGCTGTGGGGCGGCCATTCCAGTGGTGGTGGGGAACAGAAGAAGTAACGCTGGCAGGTCAGCAGGTCGTTACAGGGGAAGGGAACATAGAAATCTAATAACTGTTTCCCCTTCCGGCTGTCCTGCCAGCTCTTTGACCTTGGGGAGCAGTGCCGACCACCCATGGAACCTCACCTTGCTCCTCTGTAATGCCAGATCAGTCCAGAACAAATCAGAAACCATCCATGATTTGATTCTGGATGAAGGTGCCGACCTGGTATGTATTACAGAGACCTGGTTGGGGGAGGTTGAGGGCCCAGTGTGGTCCCGGCTTCTCCCTCCATGGTACTCTGTTGAGGAGTGGGTGAGGGACCAGGGGCAGGGAGGTGGAGTGGCTGTGGTCTACAAGAATAATATCCCCCTTACCAGGATCCCTGTTAGAGTATCAGACCATATCAAATGTGTGTACTTACGTTTGGGGACCAGGGATAGACTGGGACTTCTGTTGGTGTACCGATTGCCCCGCTGTTCAACAGAGTCCCTAACTGAGCTGACAGACTTGGTCTCGGACTTGATGTTGGAGTCGCCCATGCTTGTGGTGCTGGGTGACTTCAATGTTCATTTCGGGACCAATTTGTCCGGGGCGGCTCAGGAGTTCATAGCGGCCATGACGACTATGGGCCTATCTCAGGTGGTCTCGGGACTGACGCACATTGCAGGTCATACGCTTGATTTGGTCTTTCACTCTGATCAGGGTGGTGTTCCGTGGGTGGGGAATCCTGTGATTTCCCCTTTGTCATGGATGGACCACCATCTGGTTAAGGTTGGACTCACAGTCACACCCTACCTTCGCAGGGGCGAGGGACCTATTAGGATAGTCCGCCCAAGAAGGTTATTGGATCCCATAGGATTTCAAGAAGCCTTGGAGGGATTCAGTGTTGGCTCTGCCGGCGATCCTGTTGATGTCCTGGTGGAGAATTGGAACAACAAACTCACCGGAGCGGTAAGACATGATCGCTCCTAAGCGTCCTCTCCAACCCGCTTCAAAACTGGCCCCTTGGTATGCGGAAGAACTACGGGGGCTGAAGCGGCGAGGTAGACGACTAGAGCGCAGGTGGAGAAAGACTCTGCTTTAATCTGACAGATTGCAACATAGAGCTCATTTGAAGACCTATGCTTAGGCGATACGTGCAGCAAAGAAGCGATTCTTTTCTGCCCGTATTGCATCCGCAAGTTCACGTCTGGCAGAGTTGTTCAGGGTTGTGAGAGGGCTAGTATGTGCCCCTCCTCCCTTGAATCAGAATTTGGAACCATCAGTTACCCGCTGTGATGTGTTTAATGAATTCTTTGTGGGGGAAATCTCTTGTATTCGGGCTGACTTGGATTTTGTCTCTGCGCTTACTTCAGTATCTGATGCAGAGATATCCAGTGACTCCTCTTATGTGGTTAGGCTGGATCAGTTCCAGTTTGTGACTTCTGAGGATGTGGACAAGCTGATTGGAACGGTGCAGCCCACCATCTGTCCTCTTGACCCTTGCCCGACATGGCTTGTTTGATCTAGCAGGGAGGTTGTTGTAGAAGGCCTGGTAGAGATCATAAATGCATCTCTGAGGGAAGGTAGGATGCCTCCTAGTCTCAAGGAGGCAATTATTAGACCGCTTCTAAAGAAGCCTACCTTGGATCCCTCGGAACTGAGTAACTACAGGCCTGTCTCCAACCTTCCGTGGCTGGGCAAGGTAATTGTGAGGGTGGTGGCCTCCCAGCTCCAGACAGTCTTAGAAGAAACGGATTATCTAGACCCATTTCAAACTGGCTTCCGGGCTGGCTATGGGGTAGAGACTGCCTTGGTCAGCCTGATGGATGATCTCCAACTGGCAATTGACAGAGGAAGTGTGACTCTGTTGGTCCTTTTGGACCTCTCAGCAGCTTTCGATACTATCGACCATAGTATCCTTCTGGAGCGTCTTAGGGGGTTGGGGGTGGGAGGCACTGCTTTGCGGTGGTTCCGCTCCTACCTCTCAGGCAGGTTCCAGATGGTGTCCCTTGGAGACTGCTGTTCTTCAAAATCTGAACATTTGTATGGTGTCCCTCAGGGCTCCGTATTGTCTCCAATGTTGTTTAACATGAAACTGCTGGGAGAGATCATCAGGAGATTTGGTGCAGGGTGCTATCAGTATGCTGATGACACCCAAATCTGTTTCTCAATGTCAGCATCATCGGGAGAGGGCATAACCTCCCTAAATGCCTGCCTGGAGTCGGTAATGGGCTGGATGAGAGATAACAAACTGAGACTGAATCCAGATAAGATGGAGGTACTCATTGTGTGGGGTCGGAACTCGGAGAGACGAGTTTGATCTGCCTGTTCTGGATGGGGTCACACTTCCCCAGAAGGAACAGGTACGCAGTCTAGGAGTGCTTCTGGATCCAAGTCTCTACTTGGTGTCCCAGGTTGAGACAGTGGCCAGAAGTGCCTTCTATCAGCTTCAGCTGATACACCAGCTGTGTCTATTTCTTGAGATAGATGACCTCAAAACAGTGGTACATCTGCTGGTAACCTCCAGACTGGATTACTGCAATGCGTTCTATGTGGGGCTGCCCTTGTACGTAGTCCGGAAACTACAGTTGGTCCAGAATGCGGCAGCCAGGCTGGTCTCTGGGTCATCTAGGAGAGACCATATTACTCCCGTATTGAAGGAGTTACACTGGCTGCCAATATGTTTCCGGGCAAAATACAAGGTGCTGGTTATAACCTATAAAGCCCTAAACAGCTTGGGCCCTGGGTTTTTAAGAGAACGGCTTCTTCGTAATGAACCCCGCTGCCCACTGAGATGATCAGGAGAGGTCTGTCTGCATTTGCCACCGGCTCGTCTGGTGGCTACTCAGGGACGGGCCTTCTCCATTGCTGCCCCAACGGTTTTGAATGTGCTCCTTAGTGCAATAAGAGCCTCCCCCTCTCTGACATCCTTTAAAAAGTCCTTAAAGACGCATTTCTTCATCCAGGCTTTTAACTGATATTGTTTTGATTGTTTTGAATGTTATTTTTAGAATATTGTTTTAAAAATTTTAAATTGTGTTTTACATTTCTTGCTTTTAAATTTTTGTGGGTTTTTTGTTTTGTTTTTAACTAATGTTTTACTTTTTAATCTTGTTGTAAACCGCCCAGAGATGTAAGTTTTGGGTGGTGTCAAAATATGATAAATATAAATAAATAAATAAATAAATAACCTATGGAATTCTCTGCTACAAGATGTGGTGACAGCCACCAGCCTGAATGGCTTTAAAAGGGGCTTGGATAAATTCATGAAGGACAAGTCTATCAATGACTACTACTAGTCTGAGGGGTAAAGGCCACCTCCAGCCTAAGAGCTGAGATGCCTCTAAATACCAGTTGCACAGGAGCAACAGCAGGAAAGAGGGCATGCCTTCAGCTTTTGTCTGTGGACTTCCCAGAGGCAACTGGGTGGGCCACTATGTGAAACAGGATGCTGGACTAGATAGGCCTTGGGCCTGATTTTCTTATGTTAAACAAAAGGTACCAAATAAAATTAATAAAATATTTAAAAATGTATTTTTCATGTTTTCACCTAAAGCAAAATTGCATTATTACAAATACAATTTTAAAAGTGAATGAGCAAATGGTAGAAATGTACTAATTAAAGAGATAATTTCAAGAATGCCAGTGATCAGGAGAATCAACTTTTAAACCTTATGTGGAGGTCTTTTCTAGCTAAAGCTTGCATTCCTAAGCATGCTTTTAAGAACTGAATGGGACTGACTTCTGAGTAAACCTATTTAGGTACTTGCCCATAGTGATCAGCAGTGTGGAATTGTTAGAAGGGAAATAACACTATATTAAATGCCATATGAAGCCACACATTTTAATTCCACTTCCAACTAAGTATGGAAGAGTTGCACCTCAACAGTACTAAAGGCCTCTTGAATGGAAAGGACCAGTATATTTTCTTTATTTGAAAAAAATTTAAAAAATTACTGCAATATGTTGCCTGTAATGTAGCTTTGCCAACAGTTTACTTGCAAGCTGGTAAATACAAATAGCTTCAACAAGTTGTAGTGTTTAAGTCAGTTTATTTATGGGCATGTGATTGGAGAGAAATTCAACATCATAAAGTCTGTCAGGCATATTCAATGCTGTTTAGCACAGAAAGATCCAGTTTCAGGAAACCAGTATTGATCCAAAGGAAACCTTGTCTCATTGCTTTGGTACTATGAACTGCTAACCTCTCCTGTGGTGGAACAGAAGCATCTACAGGGGTGTAGGGGAACAAAGAGGGTAAATTTCCTTAGAACCCTACAAGGCTGAGGGATCTACTGGCGGGGCAGTGCAGGGAAAGGCCTCAAGACTATGATCTGCCCTGGGCTACATCTCTGCAATCCTGAGTATCTATCAAGTCTGTTGTTCCAGTGCTCAGTGAAGTCGCAAGAGAGCTATGCAAGAGGCTTTGGGTTGGGGACAAGTAAAGAACAGAGAAAGAGGCAGCACTATGGGTGAAATTATGTGTTGCATCCTATGGATCATCAGAGCACCCCGAGCCTCCAATATCAGGTGTAATATTTTGTCTGCAAAGCTCTGGAAGATCACACAATTTCTTTTGTTTGATTAAAACTGCTTTCATTTCATTTCAAAAGCCTTTACGCTACTGAGTTTTTAATCAATTTTTGTCTGTATGATAAACAGCACATATATAGACACTAGATTAAGGATGTCAGCCTAACCTACTTCACAGGGTTGTTGTGAGGAGAAACTTAAGTATGTAGTACACCACTCTGGGCCCCTTGGAGGAAGAGCGGGATATAAAATGTAAAAAATTAATATAATATGCCTGTGCCTGGCAGGGAAAACATTGTAATGCCTTTAAGGGATTCCCTGTGGAATGTTAAACTTTGAAAACTCTATTCTATATAAAAGTTGTCAGGCTGCTGCACCTCTGCAGATTTCCATGGCTTGACTTACAGTACCAAGCAGATTTTTCAAGATGTCATGAGCTGAGCTGTGAGCAGTGATGCGAGCCCTGGACTGGGACTGAGCGAATCAGGAAGATGCCAGGTTATCCATTGAGTAGCAGGTACTGGGCCAGGAGGACAAGTCAGGAATAAAGAACCAGAAATGTGCTGGAGGTAAAACTGAGTAGCAGTCAAGAGCCAGAGGGTCAGGAAGAAGCCAAGGATCACACCAAACAGAGTATCAGCAGAAGAAGCAAGACAATACAAGAAACCTTGATACAGAGGCAAGACCTGCCTCACTCAGCCAGGAAGTCTTTTATACATACTGCTACAGGAAAAGGCCAATGAGTGATTCCTTAGGGTGGAGCTTGTTCAGGTCTTCAGAAGCCAAGGAGTCTGCTTGCAATGTGCCCCACAAGGGCATCAAGATGCAGGGCTGCAGAACAGGCAAAGCATGACAGAAGTTTGCAGAGCTGTGCATATGACATTTCTGCACACAGCTTTAGTTACATCACACACACAGTATTACTTTGTATAACGAACAGCAACTAAGTGGTACTCTTCAGAAGTAATCATGGTCATAAGTGTATGCATCCATCACAGTTAAGAGCTGACTCACAAACACTTTTTTTTAACAATACAGAGGTTAATCTGTATGTATATCAATACCTTTATTGTGCTGTTAATCTGAGCTAGAAGAACCATCTATCATGTGAAGTATAATGGTGCAAGAGTGAATCTGATGGCTTCCCATCAGAACCTGGTTCAAAAAATAAACTATCATTGGTATATAGTTATTCTGACCTGATTAATTGGCACGTTCTATTCTGTGATTAGCCTCTGTCAAATTAATGTATGACAAATAATGTGTGAATTAGCCATTGTTGTTTTCATACGTGATGGAAATTAATGGTTGCTTTTGAGCCATTCTTTTGCTGTTTCTGCATGTCTAAATGTGTGATTTTGCCAGGCAGAAGAGAGCCATCTTTAAATACTTCATCCATTTGATGTGTGTGTGTGGGCTCCTTATTACACTGATGAGTCCCAGCTCCATTTTTCACATAATCCAGGAATGACAGTGCGGTTCTTGAATAAGTGCCCGGATGTACTAATGGGCTGGCTGCCAGTAATAAAACAGAATCCAGATAAAACATAGACCTGTCTTCACTAAGGTACTAAACCGTGCCAGAGCTATACTCTTCAGACTGCATGTAGGGGCTCACATGAGTAAATGCTCTGTATAAAAAGAAAAACATCGCTTCACATAAAAAACTTGATTTCAGGATGAAGGTCAGGCTATGATCCTTCTCTCTTGTAATCTGGTTTTATATGTGGAGGGAAATTATTGTGTGAGGGAGTGTTGTCATGAGAGTGCCACTCTGCAGTCTCAAAATGACATAGCCCAAGCACAGATTTACCACCCAGTGAGAACTAAGGCATAATATGCATTAATACTATGGGGAAATGCATATTCCCTTAAGGCATATTAAGGATCACATACTTGAAGAATCAAGATGCCTGATCCTAGACAAGGTGAAGGGGTGCAGGCGTGTCTGCCTGTGTCAGCAGCACTAACAGGCAGACTGTGACACATCTGGTTTGGAGGTTGGCCAGGGTGGGGTGAGCTGCCAGTGGTGTTGCTTCAGGTGGGGGTGACCATGAGTCACTCACCCTCCATGTCCAGCTCAGGAAAGCCCAGCACGGGGTTGCTGACCTTCAGGAAGACTAGCTGCTCCACCAGTCCAGCATCCTAGCACAAGCAATAGGGTATCACCATGTCCCCACTCATGGAGGACGCCCTCCCCCATTCTGGATGCTGACTGGTGGGCATGAGAGGAACCATCCATCAACCATTGCCTAATCAGACCAGACCTGGCCAAACGTTGTCCAGAACTGGATCAGTTCAAGCTCCAGATCTGCCACCGGCTCCTGCAGGTGCAAAACAGACTGCTCAGCACTTCTGCGTGGCTCAGTGAGCAACTCCTGTGCCCCTGGCAAGGTGCCAAGGCACCCCCATTTGAACCACTGGTGAAATGCCTAGATGGAACTGCTGGCTACATTGGCACTGCCAGGGACACCACACTGCTGGTCTGGGAAGCAGTGGTGATGCTGTTGCTGCCGGGGGTGGAGTGCGCACTAGAAGTAGGCACTCCAGCACCCCCCTCCTGGCTCAAACCCAGCCCCTTCTCCTTGGCCTGCCTAACCTTAAAAGCAGCAACTCTTTGTATCCATCAGGCGTGAAGTATTCATCTGCAAGTCCGGGCTCTATTTTAAAACACACACACAAAAACAAATCATCACCCATTGGGGCCATTCACACGATTAGCAAAAATTGGGCTAGGAGAGCCTAGCCTGATTTTTGCTATACGTGAGAACCACCGGGCTCAGCTACGAGCCCAGTGGTTCCAGAGCGGGTAACCCACTCTGGAACCCCTGGTAAAAAAACCAGGTTTGCAGAGCAAGCACTCCGCAAACCTGATTTATAGAATCGTGAGTAGGCGCGGCTTCGCGCCACGCCTACTCATGAGCAGACCCCCGGCCGGGAGGCTTAAAAGCATCGGGGGTCTCCCAAGTATGCTCTGCGCACTCACGCAGGGCATACTGGGGCTTGCGGGGGCCATGTGGCCCCCGAGCTCCACAGCCCCCGCCGGCTCCATTACAGAGCTGGCAATTGTGTGGGTGGCCGATCTGGCCGCCCAGGGCTCCCTCCCCGCTCACCCTACAGAACCAGGTCTCACGGATCATGAGACCCGGCTCATTGTGTGCTTCAGATTTTCATGAAGTCAGTTTGCATCAGCTGAGGACCTGATGTATACATTTGAGCTGGGAAACAGGATTGTATGAAAGATACTAGATTTTGAGTAGCCATGATGCAAAAAACAAAAGCAAAACCAAACTACTTACAGCATCTTTTTTTCTCATGAACTTCGCTTACTGAAAAGTATTTTAAGTTATGTTTCTCTGTTATTCAGGAATTCCCCTGACAACTGCAGTGTGACTAAAGGAGGAAAGATGGCCAGCAACACAGAAAATGTTGGCATGAACTATGGAAGCTATATGGAAGAAAAGCACATCCCACCACCAAACATGACCACCAATGAACGGAGAGTAATTGTTCCAGCAGGTAAAGTTTTTTTAAAAAACAGCCCTTTAAAATAGGCTCTGCCCCCTCGTTATCCAGTCAAGATAAGCAAAGCTCATTTGGATTTCAATAGGAGCCTCGTACACACAATTCACTTCCTTCCATTGACATAATGGGGACTTAAAGGTGTTAATTTTGGTTGGATCATGCTAATTCCCTTCCAAATTAATTTTTTCACATGTTCAGCAGCGGGTTATCAAATGAACAGTAATCAAGTAATGTAAATGACTGTATGAACTAGCCCATAGGCAACCATTTATAGTGTTTTGTGGGATTTTGTGAGAACAGTCAGACTACAGAAGCATTGTGGCAAAGTGGAGAAGGCAGGAACTGCCAGTTGGGACAGGAGAATCATCCTTTCATGGAGCTCTTCAGAGTATCAGCATCCTATCCAGATACATCTCAAAGTCAATCACACAACCAAAAATTGGGTAGGACAGTGTCCTACCCAGGTTTGGGAGCTGTATGGGAGCAATGAGAGCAAACAACTTGGTAGGAAAAGTGATTGTGTGGAATCAAAGTAGGAGGACAATCTGGCTTGGAGGACAATCTGGCTTGGACAGCTTTTCCTCCAACCTTGGTCAAATACTGGGTATGAAATCTGGGTAGGACAGTGTTGTCCTACCCAGCTTTTCCTCCAGCCTTGATACCACGCAATCACTTCTCCTTCCTCCTACCTAGTTGTTTTCTCCCACACAAACAAAATTCAAAGCACACATAGTTCCCAAACTTAGATAGGATATTTATCCTACTCAGTTTCCAGTTGTGTGAATGACCTCATCATCTGTTTCCCAATCTGCAGGACAGCAAATTTTAACTGTTCTGCAGTCAGAGGCTAAAGAGGAAACCAGGTCCCTTGATACTACTCGTGGTCTTAAATAGAAGATCTTACATGTAAATGCAGGTGGCCTAGTGTCTTTGAAGTAATATATAAATATATAAAGCAGTATTTAGCCCAGTGTTTAACTCAGTGATCTTAAACTGTGATCCATGGACCACCAATCCATAGGGGTCAGGGAGATGGGGCTGTAGCTCTGTGGTAGAGCATCTGTGTTGCATGCAGAAGGTCCCAGGTTCAAACCCTGGAATCTCCAGGTAGAGTTTGGGAAAGACTCCTACCTGGAACCTTGGAGAGCTGCTGCCAGTCAGTGTAGACAATGCTGAGCTAGATGGACCAATGCTAAGCTAGATGGACTGAACAAAAAGCAGCTCCTATGTTCTTATGCTCCAGTGTCCACATTGTATTTCACATAGTCCACAAGACACTGAAAATCATAGAGAAATATGCTGAACTCCAGAACAAACAGTGGCAAAAGCCAAGTTAAATTCAACTGAACTGGCATTTATTCCTGTGGAATAAGAGCCATTTAGGTTAGGTGGTATAAAAATTAATAAATATATAAAATAAAATTGAGTGTAACTGTACTGAATGTGTAGGGGGAAAGCATAGGCATTCTTAAGCTTGCATTGTGTGTCTGAGACATTTGTTTAAAAGATACTACTATTCAGGGTGCATATATTGGGGTCATTTACTTAACCAAAAATGGTAGGACAAGTGTTCTGCCAGGTTTGGGAGCTGTGAGTGCTCCAAATTTTTGGTTGTGTGGGTGCAAACAATTAGGAGGTGGGAGAAGTGATTGTGTGGAATCAAGGTTGGAGGAAAAGCAGGGTAGGATAGCACTGTCCTACCCAGCTTTCATACCCAGCATTTGACCAAGGCAGGAGGAAAAGCTATCCTACCCAGTTTTTTCTCCTAACTTGCTTCCACACAATCACTTCTCCTTCCTCCTACCTAGTTTGCTCCCACACAACTGAAAATTTAGAATTTAGTTTTCAGTTATGTGAACAGCCTCACTAGCTAGCAGAAGAAATTGAATTCCTCTGATTTATGCATACTTCTGGAATTGTATATCAGTGACTAGGGACAAGTTATAGCTCAGGGCAGGGGCGTAACTAATGGTAGGGCAGGCAGGGCACGTGCCCTGGGCGCCACTTCAGTAGGGGGCACCAAAAAGTGCCATGACCCCCCCGCCGAAAAAAATTATTTTTTAAATAAAAATTTATTTAATGGCAGTTTGTGTCCTCCGAGGCGAGGGGATGGCTGTGGGCAGCGGGGGAGCAAGCGGAGTCCGGACTCGAGCCGTCCACATAGCGGTGGCTGCCACCAGAGCAACGCCAAGGCCTGCCGTGTGGCCCGGCGTCGCTAACCAACTGCGATGGGGCAGGAGCGGGGGTGAGCAATCTGCAAGCAAGGTCCTTGACTTGCTACACCGCGGCGGCTGAGCTCGACGGTGCTGAGCTCCTCGGAGAGCCTGGAGCTGAGCCAGTCGTCGCTCTTCAATGGCGGCGGCGGCACAGGGGACAAGCTGAGCCGCTCCAACGAGAAGGAGCAGCTGCAGGGCCTGAACGACCGCTTCGCCGGCTACATTGAGAAGGTGCACTCGCTGGAGCAGCAGAACAAGGAGCTGGAGGGCGAGATCGCGGCGCGCCTTGCAGTTCAGAAGCGACGCCGGGCCGAACAGCAGCACCGCGATCTCGCCCTCCAGTTCCTTGTTCTGCTGCTCCAGCAAGTGCACCTTCTCAATGTAGAAGGTGAGCTCAGCCACCGCGGTGTAGCAAGTCAAGGACCTTGCTTGCCGCTTGCTCACCCCTGCTCCTGCCCCATCGCAGTTGATTAGCGACGCCAGGCCACACGGCAGGCCTCGGCGTTGCTCTGGTGGCGGCCGCCACTATGGGGACAACTCGAGTCCGGACTCCGCTTGCTCCCCTGCCGCCCACAGCCATCCCCTCGCCTCGGAGGACACACGGCAGCAGGCGGCTGCCTCCTGCAGGGCCAGGCTCTCTCTTGCTAGGAGAGAGACTAAAGAAAATTTTGGTATTTATTATTTATTTTTATCCATCCAAAGGCTCTGGGGGGTGGGGTGGGGCGCAATTTCAGTGTTTGCCCTGGGCGCCGTTTTCCCTAGTTACGCCTCTGGCTCAGGGCTCCATTCCTACATCTCCAGATAGAACTGGGAAAGATCTCCACTGAAACCCTGGAGATGTGTTGCTAGTCAGAGGGAGCTGAGCTAGATGAACCAGTGCTCTGACTTGGTATGAGACAGCTTCGTACGACCCTTGATGAAAAAAATAAGAATGCCAATATTCCTTACCACTGGTGGTAATGTGTAGAAGGTTGATTTTTAACAGAAAGGAAGCATTTGCTTTAATTCACATTACCACAAAAAATAATTTATATAAAACATTTCTGCTTCTGCTGTATTGCTTAATGTTCCTACAGTTATGTAGTGGCAAGGATCTGCAAGAGCACTAGCTGTGGCTAAAATTGCAAGCTGTAATTCTGTCAGTTATTTGTCAAGCTACACGCTTGTTGCACAATCTTCCACACATATTCAGATAGTTGCTGTGCTTTTCTGAGCTGCAACAGACTGATTTACTGAATGATAAAATGTTTAGCAATTTGAGGAGCAATTGATTTGAGGAGAAAACTGACCACTGATACTTTTTCCGCTCTTTGAACATAAATAGCTTCCTTACATCCACACCTTTATTAAGAGAAGTATTTGAACATGGATGCAAATGTTCTGCAGGATGCAAGAGGTCTGCAGGCATAATCAGCTGTTTGCAGAGCTGCACAAGAAATGGCTGAGTAAACGTCTGTTTTCTGGTTGCCAGATGTTTTTGCTTATATACAGCCATTAGAGCATGCAGGATGATGTGGCAAAGAAAAAAGCACAATTAAAAATTTACAGCTAAGCTGGACAGGACCTAGTTTTTATATTATTTTACCTCAATTTTTTTTAAAGGCACACAATAGGAAAGCATAAACACAAAGATCAAAACAAAACAAAACAAAGCTTTTCCCTTTACAGGCAGAGGTCAGGGGAACTGATATCTAAGGACACATCTAGCTGTACTAGCTATACCCAACAGGGCATGCACAACATGCCACAGCACAAGGCAATGGCTTTTAATTGTTTTGGAAGTAATCTGGCAAGGGTTGACTCAAACAACGGTTGTTACACAGATGCTAATGAACATCCATACACACGTTTATTTGACTCCAGGAAGTCTGTCATACTGCTTGCAAAGGTGATTACCATTGCCTCGTAGATGTTTGCCATCTACAAAGTAGACTAGTGATGGGCCAGCATGAGCTGAAGCACCCTGTGTGTGTATTCCAGAGAATGTTATATGCACAGAACTGGTACACATATGGCCCTCATTATCCACGGTTTTGGCACTCACAGTTTTGTGTATCTGCAGCCGTCCAATATATACCCGACCTTGTTATCCACGATACATGGTTGCACATACCTGTGGTTTGGGGCAGCACAGTTCTCCCCTTACATGGTCATGCTCATCCCAAAAGCAATTTTGGGAAGTATTTAGCAGCATTTGGTATCCTTTCGGAGCCTTTCTGAGCATTCCTGTGGAGCTTCTTGGAGCCATTTTCTGGAGCCTCTTGCAGCATTGTGCTGACCTCGTAAGATGCTAATTATCACTTTTATAGATTTGGTTTTAATTTTGATGGAAACAATAAAAATTCAAATAAAAATTATTTTTTATAATTACAGTACTGTATTTAATTTAAATTGCAATTAAAAATTCAATCTAAATTTACAATTAAAATTTGATTTAAATTATCCATTGAAAATTTATTCTCTCACTACTTAATTCTCACACACTCCTCTGTGTGTGCTTACTTGAAATGGATTTAATTTTGTGCTGCCTCTTTGGCCAACCTACCAACCCAACAGGCCAGGGGCTTGTGCTGCTAAGTGCTGGACTTCAACTGTGGGCTGAGAAAACGTAATGATTATGCATTACTGGAGGAGCTGGGAGTGCATTACTGGAGGAGCTAGAGGGTGGGAGAGCGGAAAATCTGAAGTGGCAAAAAAAAATGACAGGGTAAAAGCAGAAATAAGGATGGAGCACAGTCCTATGCTCCATCCTTATTTCTGCCTTTACCCTACCTTTTCAGTTATTTTGGGGTCATTTTCCTGAACCTAACCCCCCAATTCCCATTGTATTAAGGTTTCATTATTCACAGTTTCGTTATCTGCAGCGGTAAGCCAGAACAGAACCCCTGCAAATCATGAGGGCCACCTGTTTCTGATCTGTAAGAGCCTAGGGGTGTGCACAGAACCAGCTGGCCCAGTTTGGTTTGATTGTGAGCTGCACTCAAACCTGACCGGACCAGTTCAGTCTGGCGCTCCCTTCAAACCCCCCCCCCCACCTGTTCGGTCTGGGGAGGGTTCATGAATATTTTTTATAAATAAATTACTAAAAATTCTTTACCTCTAGCCCCTTTGGGGGGCTTCCTAAAGGCTGGGGGGGGGTGTCCGTGAAAGTCCCCCCCCCCCCCCCGCTGGCCTCGTTCAGCCGCACTTTCTGGCCCATCCATCTGCACTTTCTGGCCCGTCCAGACCTCCGTATACCGGTGCGGTGGCCATTTTGCCTGCCGCTGCACATGCGCAAATGGCCTCTGTGAGGCCTGGCATGGCCCAGGGCCTTGCAGAGGCCATTTGCACATGCGCGGTCACAGGTAAAATGGCCACCACGCCAGTATACGGAGGCTGGAACAAGCCAGAAAGTGCGGCCAAACAAGCCGCAGTGGTGATTACCAAGGCCAGAGGGGGAACCTTTGTGGAGAACTCCACTGTGGCCTTTAGGAAGCCCCCCAAAGGAGCTAGAGGTACAGGGGGGGAATCGCGAACTTGCCTGGGGGGTGTTGGTCCCGGTCCGCAAGGAACTGGGGGGGGGTTCGGTTCAACCCCAAATCATTGAACCCCCAAACCGAACCGTTGAACCCCGGAACCATCGAACTGGTTCGCACATCCCTATAAGAGCCTTGTGAACATTTAAACAGTAGACAGAACTACAGCAAGCAATGTGTCACATAATTACTTCCAATTCTAATGTAAGTACACGACAGGAAAAATGAGTGCTCTGGCATGTTTCTGAATACTTATCATAGCCTGTCCTCACCACTCTGTTTCACATTCTGGTACAATTCATATCCAGTTAAACTCACTGGCACAATTCTCATTGATTTTTAATGGGAATGGATGGCACCCATTCATTTCCCCCCTCACTTACAGTTTCTATTAATGAGAAAAAGCACTTCTTAGATTAATTCCCTGAAGCACAATAATTATTACTAGGGATGTGCATGGAAACCTTCGGTGCCGGCGGGGGTAGTGCTTTAAGGGCAGGGGAGGGTGTACTCACCCCTCCCGCTGCAATTCCCCCGCCGGCGCGTTGTTGTTTTTTAAGCCCCTCGGGGCAGCAGCGTTCCTCCCTGCCACCCCGTCTTCCCCGTCAGCCGGAAGTGGCAAGTGTGCATGCGCCTGTTGCGTGCGCACGCGCCCTTCTGCCGTGTGCGCACACACACGATGGGTGCATGCACACTCGTCACTTCCGGCCGACGGGGAAGACAGGGCAGCAGGGAGGAACGCTGCCGCCCCGAGGGGCTTAAAAAACAACAACGCTCCGGCAGGGCAATTGCGGCGGGAGGGGTGAGTACACCCTCCCCCGCCCTTAAAGCGCTACCCCCGCTGGCGCCGAAACGCCCCCAGTGCCGAAACGTTTCGGAGGCCTTCATAATGGCCTCTGAAATGTTTCGGGCACATCCCTAATTATTACTCAGTGTCATGGTAGCACATTTGTCATAAGGAAAAGCTCAACCAATTCAAGTATTAACTCTCCATTAAGTACTAATTCGCCTTTCTGCTTTTCAAAACAGACCCCACGTTATGGAGCACAGACCATGTACGCCAGTGGCTGGAATGGGCTATCAAGGAATATGGTCTTCCAGATGTAGACATCTTGCTGTTTCAGAATATTGATGGGAAAGAATTGTGTAAGATGACCAAAGATGACTTCCAGAGGCTCACACCAAGCTATAACGCAGACATTCTCCTCTCACACTTACACTACCTCAGAGAGAGTAAGTACTCTTTTAAAAAAGGGAAAGGTTGTGTCTACCTCATTTTTCATTGTAATTTTTATTTCAAATTTCTGTTTCAAATGTTATGCTGACAGCATTATGTGAGTGGATTTGTAATCAGGAAAATGTAAACTATCATTATAAAATTATTCTATCCACAAAGGCAAATAATCAGTATTAACACCAACTGCATGAGAATTTGTTGTACTGTTTTTTCTGGTCACATGATTTTTCCATCTTTCCATTACTGACAAGATACATCTAAATGAGATGGTTGATGTATTGTTTTGTAAAGTGACTCCAGGCATGATTCAGGACCAAGCTGGACAATATGCCTATTGAGTACTTTGAGCCGGCATTTTTGTTTGTTTTTTAATGCAAGGAGCAGCCATGCAGGGCCCCAGTTTTGATTAGGACTGGGGAAGGAGGGGCACCTTAACTCTTTTCGCCCACCGTGGTCCTGATCCAGATTGAAGCTTTACATGGCTGCTATTTACATTTTTTAAAAAAAATCATGCAGGTTCCCATCACACAATAGTCATATAATCCATATTGGCCCCAAGTATTGTGTTCTATACTTCACAAAGGAGGACTCTGGAAAAAGGAGGACCCCCATAGAAACAGTAACTATACACATTCAGGATAGTGAATAAAAGAGTCCCTTAAACAGAAATAAACTGAAACTTGAAGGCACTTTTTAAAGAGAGGATAAAGATGGAATACATATAGAAAAATGTTGAATAATAAAACATAAAATAACTAATTCTATTTTTAAAAATCAGGCAGTGCAACACCAACATGTCTTTTTCATAGACTTAGTAGTCGCCAGGATATTTTATACTAATATTCTGAATTAAATTAATTCCTTGTTTCCAACAGTATAATAAACCAGCCCCACAAAGAGCAGAATGAATGGATGCTAGACACACCTATAAATAAACCTATCAGGATAAAAGAAAATGGTTATTAAGATAATTCTGAATATCTTTTTTTAAAATTTTGGTGTTGCTTTTTGTTTTGTAGCTCCTCTTCCACATTTGACTTCAGATGATGTTGATAAGGCCTTACAAAACTCTCCACGGTTAATGCATGCTAGAAATACAGGTAATGCTGTCACTGCTCCCCTTCCTATTGGCCATATTTCTAAAGTGCAGGATTTCTATTTAGTAGATGCATGCTAACTGTAGATTTAGAAAGAAGCTAGGTCTTAAGGGTGTAACACTCTTTCTAGTTAGATTCATGGGAATCTCTCTCTCTCTCTCACACACACACACACACACGACCATTTAGGGCAGAAGCTGCAATTAAATCCATATGGGCAGTGCTCTGTATCAGTTCCCTTGATATAAATATTGGCCCCTGTGGAAGAGCATATTCACCTTCCCCACATACCTGCAGACACAGAACACCCCCACCACTGCCTCTCGTTCTTTTGCCCTTCCTGTGAATAAGATGAAACAAAGGAGGAGAGCTTTTGCTGGGCTGCATCATTTTAGATTGCAGGTGGGGAATCATATGTTCGAATGTGTATTAAAAATAAAAATATCCCTTTACAAATAAAAGGAACAGGTCAAGGAAAGGGGTTCTTGCTGATGTTTTCCCTCATATGCTAATCATCTCTGTACATATTTTTTATTTGTTTTTCAAAAATAAATCCCTCAAGTAACTGTATTTATTGTTCAATTTTTATACCGCCCTTTATAAAACTATTTATGAAACAAGGTGGTTTACAAAAGTTAAAATACAATAAAACTCCATAAAAATCTCATCAGCTCACTAAGAGAGACTCACTTGGAGAGGTAAATGGGTCCTCTGAGAAGGCTGTCTCATGGGAAATCTCCCCTGCCCTTTTTCAAGCTCAGCCTTTATCCAAACAGAGCATTTATGTAAATATAGGGGTTTTCCTGAATTTTTTTCTAATTGGTCAGTGCTCTCTAACCTTGTGGATCTTCCATAGCAGCAGCAGTTTCTTTGAGCCACCAAAACTATTGCAACTTTTATATATGGCTTCTTCAGCTTTTTATAATTTTCAGTTTTAATTTGAACCTAATAATTGTGGTTTTTAATCTGACTTATTTTTTAAAAATAGTTAATTTTATTACTTTTATTCTTTCTGTTTCTATCTTATTGTTGTCAGCCACCCCGAGCAGTAGTGCACTGGAGGGGCAGGGTATAAATATTTTAAATAAATAATAATAACAACTAATCAGTTCTGCCTCCATATCGGACAAACCTTGTTGTATCCTGAAGAAGGCTACAGGGAATTCTTCCCACACCCTGTCCAATGCCATGCTAGTGCTCTCAGATAATAGTTTTACATTGTGGTAGCAACAAGGAACAAGCACCATTACTTCCTTCAAAATGAGCCCTAAGAGGCTGCTACTATGGGTGCATGCACAGGAGAAGCACAAGCACTGAAAGGAAGAAGCATGAATGACTAATGCATCTTCTGCCCATGCTTCCAGGCCTTAGGAGAAGGATGGGAGATGTGTGTTCTCCTTAGCAAGATACATATTCTGCTCTTGCAAGGGAAAATATGCATCTTACCTTGAGAGTTATATGTGAACTCGCTTCCTTGCATAAGACTCAGAAACATGGAGAGAAGAATCATGAGGCCCTCATGCTTCCTCCTTTTCCAAGCCTCATACAGAGGCATCATCTGTCACTCTTGGGGTTGGGGTTAGCTACTGGTACAAAGCCACAACCAGGGCAGACTCTAGTCCTCCATTTCTATGAGCTGATAGACTATTCAGCAGCTCCTAGGATCAATCATTGAAAGTTTACATTGGTTCTCAGTGTTAAGAAATAATGTTGATCCAATTTGAGTTATAGACAAGGAAACTAAGATGAAGTTCTTGTTTTACCTCCCTTTTTAACTGTGTATCAAAAGACAACATAGATATATGAAAACACTCTATCTTTAATCTCATGATCATGCCTGACTTTCAATGACTTATAGTGACCAGAAAGAACAGATCTATGAGAAACAGAAAAATCTGGGCGCACCTTTTCAGAACTCAGATTTTCACTCTGAAAGTTCAGCAGTTCATTTTATCTAAATGTGCTTCTTTTATGTTTAATAATGTGAAATCAAAATTTTTATATTTTTACCGTATACAAATATCCTTTCAGAAGCATCCATGTGTCATCCTTTCCACTATATTTTTATGCATCCTAAAGACTCAGCTTCACATACCCATGTTTTTAAAAAGTAATATAGAAAACAAGCACTGACCTGAATCTAAAGGAACTTCATAGGTCATGACTTTAGCTCTATTGCTTCAAGGAGATGGACTTCACGGTCTGTTAATTTTCACTGTGTTACACTTAAATTTTTCAATGAATGGAAGAGTAATAAGGGTCCCTTGTTTCCAATTCCGCTTTCTCTCTTTTCACAAATTGGAGAGGACATTTGTTTTTCCAAGTGCATGTTATCAAAAGCTCATGCAATCCAATAAAAAGAAGACACTTAAGACTGATTTCAAATCCTACAGCAATAGGAGCAGTATGCATTAGGTAAGGGGTAGATAACCTGAGGCCTGGAACAGTATATGACTCACTAAACTCTCCCCCACCCCACCGAACAACCAGCCCTTGGGAAGTCACCACAGAGCAGCAGTTAGTGCTACAGAACTTACTTACTTATTGATTGATTGATTGATTGATTGTTGGATTTATATACCAACTTTCATTAAAAACAATCTCAAGGCGACTTTAAAAAGTTAAAAAACATACAATAAAATGACAATAAGAATATTAAGCTAAAATATAAAAACAAACCAAATTTAAAATCTATAAAATACATTTTTAAAAGCAAATATGAAATCTGTTGAAATGTTAGTATAGCTTCTCCTAACTGGAAGATATGGGTGTAATTTCCTTCTCCCTTGCTTGATTGTCTGCCCATGTATTAGCCTTGAACTGAATTTGATTTGAATTGAACATCTGAAGGGAGATCAGACTATCTTAGTCCAGCTCTAATACACTTATTCGTAAGCTTTGTTGTGCCAATAAACATAGCTAATGCAAAAATATCCTTATTTCTATTGTCGTCTTCTTATCTCCAGGAGGTGCAGCTTTTATTTTCCCAAATACTTCAGTTTATCCTGAAGCAACACAAAGAATTACCACCCGGCCAGGTATGCAGGGTGCAGTTTTTAATATTCTGTTATCTAGATTAGTTTCCTAATCTTGTTCCCATCCTGCTCTGCCTTCTTGCACAGAATATTAGTACTGCATATATAGCATACCCTCCAGCACACAGAACCTGCATAAACTATGTTAGCAATGCTTCTCACATATTGCTGAGACTGGGTTGATCAAATGGTTCTGACCAAATATTTTCCACCTGAAAAGGAGATTTTGTCAGAATCCATTACCCAAAGGCAGATTATGAAAATATCTGCCATTGTGTAAAACTCTCACAAATATTTGTTTTGTCAGGTGGGAAAAATACTATTGTGGGCTCACCCATCCTTGCAGAGGAAGGGTTAATAAAATGGCCCAGCACAGGAGGAACAGGGTCCAGATATCACTCATCAGCTGAAGGAGGAGCTACCCAGCAGACCTCACCTGTAGGACTGAAGCATGGAGGGAGCATCTCAGCAGAGGGAAGCCTGGAGGGGAATCATCAGGAGCAGGGTTCATATGCACAGTGGAGGAGTGAGGACAAGAGGGCATGAGCCTGGTGCATCCAAGCAGAGGTAGCCCACACTCCAGGGTTTGGGATGCCACTACTTTCTAGGCAGATGAGTGGCAGCATAGGCCATGTGTCCAAGGCAGAAAGAGGGAGAACCTAGTGACTAATCTACTTCCAGCTTCTGTTATCATGGTGGCAAATGTGGGAACCCCCAACCTGTTATCTGGCCTGCCTGTACATTCGAATAAAAACAAGCAACAGCAGTCTCTAAGAGCCAGTTCACATGATGGTTGTGATGTCAAGTAAACGAAAACTGGAGAACCCAGCAGTGTGCACACTCCCATTGAGCATGTTGTGTGAACTCAATTTTTTTTTCACCAATCCCAGATTGGTGCCACAAAAACCAACACTGAAAACTGAGTTTAAATCTCAGATTAATGATCTCAGTTTAAACGTCAGGTTTTTGCTGCATGAATCTGGGATCAGCAAAAACTCCTTAAGTTCATGTTACATCCTCTGCAGCAGTACGCATACTGCCAGGATCTCCTGTTTTCATTTACCTGACATTGTGATCATCATGTGAATGGCTCTTTGTGTCATTGTCTTTTTAGAAGATGAATCTCACCAACTTCTTTGACATTGACTTGCCCCTCTGGGGATCCTATAGACACATATGTACGTACATGTGACATAACATACATACTTTTGCCACCTCACAATTAGTATTTGAGACACAACTTGTCTGAAAATATGCCTCACAGCATCTTTAGATTTTGATGACACTATAAGAATGAAATGTGTACAAATGTCTTCCTCTGCATAAATTTTAGCTATTTCAACTTTTCATTACAATAGCAGTTCATACTAGAAAAAAATAGAAGATTAGGCACTGGAGTGAACATTAATCTGATTCTAATATTCAGGATAGGGGCTTCTACATACCCACAGCAGTAACATCCATGGATGCATCTCAGGAGTGAGCAACAAATTCCCAGCAGTGAACCATGTTCCATTATTGTATTGCTTGTGGCTCCTATTGAAATTTGGAACGTTGAAGGGCCAAACTACACATTACAATAAATATATCCAAATATAGCGTGCATAGGACTGGTTGACTCCTTAAAAACAAAATGCAGCAACAGAGGCTTCAGTCTGGGCTGGGACCATGGTTCTTGAAGAAGGGGAAGTTAATCCTTTCCCCTTGCACTTTTTCAGCCTCACCCAATATCAGCTGCAGATCGTAACTTTATAAGACTGTTTTCAGTGGGGAGGTTGTGCAAAGGGGAAAGGAAGGGTTAAACTTGTACACTACAGTCCCAGACCTGATCATGTCCCCCACAGCTACATTTTGTTTAGAGACAGACAGCCATTTCTAAGCATGCGATGTTAAAATACATATGTAGTCTGGCCTTGATTTTCTATTAAAAATTAAATGTGCCTCACCTTCATGATTATGGACATAGAAGGCTGGTTCCCATGATGAAAGTGCCGCTGGAAGTCAGGCAGAGGAGGGAAGATGAGGCACGTGTGTTCCCAATACTCTTATCACCTGAGTGGTGACAATGTCAAGTGGAGGATAGGAAGTTATCATGTGCGAGGCACAATCATAGTTGATCAGCACAGGCAGCCAACCTCCTCCACCCGAGATCAAATCTAAGATCACCATTGTTGGCTGCCCACTCCAACCAATTACAACTGACTCCTCACACACAATCACTTCCTAGTCCTCCTCCCAACATTTTCACCCCACATAGAATCACGTTTTGGGAATGGGTGTGCCGCCTTCTCCCTCCTCGGCCCAACTTCCGGTGGCACTTTGATTGTGAGAACAATCCCATATTGTCTTGTGCTTTTCAAGTTTACTGTAAAAACTGCTTAATCATAAGAGAAATAATAAGGCTCATATCTGTGGTATCTTGAAATATCATGATGTGTGGCCTAGTTTGTTATTATAAGGGGATAAATAATAATCTGAGCATATGGATTTAGCAACACTGTTGGTTTTGCGCACTCGAACAATGTCAAAAGGTTAAGACAGATTGTATCCATTGCCAGTGGTCTAGTGCCCCCCTGGCTAATTCACATTATATGCAAAAAATATACAGTATATGCAATTCACATGCACATCTGTGCTTATTCCCAATGCAACCCAGATATAACCCTGGATTATTTCTCTGTAACTGAGAGCAAGTAGCTTATATTATGATGTGGGATGGTAGGAAGAAGCAATCTGATGATGACAAACAGGAAAATATATTTTGATATATTTTGTTCTGTTGTAATGACCTTGAGGCCTGTATGGAAGCTGGATTCTAAATTAGTAAAATAAATAATACATGAATTATATCGGGAGCAAAGAGCTTACACAGGATTGGCAGGTTTAATGAGCAGCTGGATAGAAAGAAGTATATAAGTGGCAGGAGGCAGGATACATTTCTTTTGATTGATTTTCATACTAGGAACAAATCTGTTGTAGATCTAAATGTTATTTCATTACAAAATAAAGTCTTTTATTGTTTTGTTATTATGTTTGTACCACTAATTTATAAAAAATCATAGCAGTTTACAACAAAATCAGTAATAATAGCAAAGCAATTAACCAATTAAAACAGATAGTTTTATTTATAGATTCTGGTAATATGTCATAAATTATTATTATTATTACATTTCTATCCCGCTCTTCCTCCAAGGAGCCCAGAGCAGTGTACTACATACTTGAGTTTCTCTTTCACAACAACCCTGTGAAGTAGGTTAGGCTGAGAGAGATGTGACTGGCCCAGAGTCACCCAGCTAGTTTTATGGCTGAATGGGGATTTGAACTCAGGTCTCCCCGGTTCTAGTCCAGCACTCTAACCACTACACCACACTGGCTCTATATTTAGGTCTTGGCTCTAGATACTTAGCCAAAAAGCACCAATGCATTTAGGGAGCATTCCCTGGCAATAAAAAGATGGACAAACCCCCTTTTACATGGAGCTCTGGGCATAGAATTTGGGACTGAGCAATGCCCATTGCTTACTCATAAGCACACCTTTGGAGAATTGCAACCGAAATAGCAAATTGTACATGTATGAATACATGGGCTGACATCCAGACTAAATTACTCATAAATAATCCCATTGAAATTAATAGGATAAATTAGTTATGACTAGCTTGCCCTATTAATTTCAGTAGGGTTATTCATGAGTAATTCAGTCTGGATGTTGGCTTGCAATTGCATTACTGCCATTGAGACATGGGGCTACAACACAGTATAGACAGTGTATACAGCACATACGTTTTGTGAGTGGCATATAAAAATGCCTTGCCACTCTGATTTTTTTGTTTTGTTTTTAAGAGTATAACATGCTTTATGAGGGTGAAGTTAATTTTAACTTCTCCTGAAACAATGACATTGTTTCAGGTGAAGCTTGCTTCAGATGAAATCAGCTGCGACATATTCTTGATTAGGACCAGAGTCTGCAAGAGATTTTAGCACAATTTCTGGCAAGGCTGAGCACTAGAACTTTCTGTTATAAGCTGCAATCAATCAATGAATCAATCAGGATGTCTTGTATCAAAAGATTTCCACAATGTCAAATTACACTGAATGGCATTTCAGCTGTATAAGAAGAGGCTGTAGAATAGCCAAAGTGTCTAAACATTTGACTCTTACATACAGATCTATACAAGTTTGCAATGTAGGAAAGGAGAAAAACAGTAATATGGTATATGTTTCCATCTATGATAGTGAGCAAGGTATTTAGAATTTGGAAACTTTAGGAATGAGAATAAGAGGATTTAAGCTTAGGTAGACATACTTAAATAGAGCTATAGGAAGAGATTGGCTGACAATCCTCACTAATGGTACAGAAGTGCAGCATGCAAAGCTCCTCCTTGGTGTTTGGTAATGCAGAGTTCTGCTGCAAGCAGAGAAGACTTTCACCGATTCCTCCTGCTCCCAGAACTACTTCCTGCAGCTTGGAAATGGGTCCTTCTGCTGTAGATCCCTCCCTTCTGGGGAGAGGGGGGATTGGTGAAAATTGTTTTTTACCAGTGTACAGGGCAACTCTACATTACTAAATGCTGCAGAGGCGCACTTCCATACCATTAGATAGGTTATCAGCCATTATTTTGCAGAGTGACAATTGGAGGGACTATTGCGAGAATGACATATAACTAAGATTTGCTACAGTGTAGCTATCATGGGCGCTTTCCAGACTAGCAAAATGCCTCCGTTCAGCCAAGTCGCATTTGAAATGTAAACAGCAGGGGGAGCACTCTCGCGGAAAATAACAACCTGAAAAAACTAGCAACTTTTTTACACGAGATGTATGATGTTCTAGCTCTATATCAGAGTGATTAAATTGAAAACAAGGCATTGGAAATGTGAATGGCACCATGCTGTCCCTATAGGGACAGCGGTGTCACGACGCAGGAAGTATGGAAGCACACTTCCGATATACGATGTGACCCCGTTGTAGGGTCCAATCTGGAAAGCGCCATGGTGTGTGAATTGCCATCAGAAGCACTTTTTATTTTAGAAATCATTGCACATCAGACAATTTTGCCTTTAGGAGTTTTTTCCTACATTCTTTTATATATAACTGGTGATTTCTTTTCTACACAGATATACCTTATGAACCAGCCAGGAGGTCAGCATGGACAAGCCACAGTCATCCAGCTCCCCAGTCAAAAGGTTAAAAAGATCTATAAATAAATTATTTGAATTTTCTTTGTGGAGTATAGAGTATATGTAACTGTGATGAACAGCTACATTCATCTAGTTGTAGATCCCCGCTATTCCAAGTGCAAATAATCCACTTCACACTGGGTGGGTTCTCACAGTCACAGGATTCATGGTTGAATGCTGGTTACCCACATTTGTGTGATCATGTGCACCCACACTGCACAAGGAATCTTGGTTCTGTCCCAGGGCGAAAATCAGTATCCATCATCTAAGATCTGAAGTAGGGTGATGGAGTTTGGGACACTCCAGATCAAGATCCACAGATGGTGCGAAGCCATTCCTCTCACCAGTGTTCCCTTTAAGGCGTGCACACACGTGTGTCCTCACAATTTTTTTGATGTCCACTCAGTTAATTTTAGATCCCGCTCAAGTTGAATCAGGAATGCCCCACTCTGAATGCACATGCACACACACTGCCTTGTTACTGCCACCCAGAACAAAACTCATTTCACACAGAGATGAAAAAAATTAGGGAGAACACTGCCTCCCACCTATCCTGGTTACTTATATGCCACACACCCTTACCTGCACATCCATTGTAAACATTTCCACCTAGAGTGGACACCATACACAGACGCTCTAGCATCCTGGCCCTTTTCCATGGCTCCTAAACCCCAACACCTTCAGCTACACTCTGCCTGGTAACACGCCATGTCACACTCACCTGCAATACCCAACCACAACTATCCCACCGCCCACACTCCCACCCCTTCAAGCCACAGCACAGCTGCCGTGCCCAGCAGCAATATGCCCAGCAGCCTCACATTCCACTGATAGATGCCAAAAGGGATACCTGGCTGCCCTTGCAACAGTGACCAGCTCTACCAGTTGTGGGATGCTGCTTATCCACTTAGTGGGACATGTGGGATGTGTGTGTGATTTTTCAAAAAGTGACTGGGGAGGGGCAGGGTTGGGATGTGTTGGACAGGTGACTCCTGGTCCCTCCTCCTCCGAGGATGCCCTTGGTCAGAGGGGATTCCCATGGATCACTGAGCTCTATCCTTTGGCCCACAAGTGAAATCGGGGGCCAAAAACCCCTTCTTAAATAAAGGCACCAGGGATGGTGCAAATCAGGCTGAGAACAATTAATTCATGTGGTGCTGGGAGCAGATGTCAAGTTGATGAGGAGGGAAAGGCTAATGGGTGGGGATACTCCTTCCTGCCGTGCCAGCCAAAGAGTGCTATGTCCCTGGAGAAGACGCCCTCTCCTTGCCTCTGGCAGCTGTCCTGAACACAGTGGCCAGTAGCTTGGGTCATGGAGGGTCGCTCCATGACCTCTCCTCCCACGCAGCACCCCTACCCATCCTGCCCACTATCCTTGCTCCCAGTAGGATGCCAGACACTGGGCAATGTGCTGTCCAGGATGCCCTGTGGTCTTTGGATTTTACTAATCCAATCCTGGGGTTCAGACAGGGCTTACTGATTGCACAGCTCATCTGCCTGTGCAGTTCTGGACAGCCTGTTTCTGCTCGGCTCCTTTCCCCCTTGCCTGCTGGAGTGATCCTAAGGTCAGCCAGCTTGCAATCCAGTTGAACAGCAGGAGGCAGGGAAGGGGTTAAGAGACAGGAAAGGTCCCTGAGTGAGGGCCCCTCAATCAGACATCTCCTCTGCCTCTCTGTGCAGGCCCAGCAGTTCCAAAGTGTTCCTGAAGATCCCATGAGCATCCGAGAGAACTCAGAGCTGCCGCAGCCACCCATTATGCCTTCAGGGCAAATGGGATTGGGCTGGTGATATCATGAAGGAGGGCAGGGTGGTGGCCACTGGGAAGGCATTTGGGCCCTTGAAGGACCAGGCAGGCAGGGACGAGGGAAGTGATTTTGTCTGTGGAATGGCGGAAGGCTTCAGCAGAGATGGTGATTGTCTGCTTTGCCTCCCACTTCTGCCCTCCCTGCGATGATGAGAACCAGACAATCCTTTCTGAAATAATTATCAAACCTAAAAATATATTTAAATACTCTGTAAACTACAGATAGCACAACAATAAGGTTAAATGTATTTCTACTTCTTAGATGAGTGAATCTGCCGCTCCCTAACACAGTTCATTCGAATGACTGCAACAAAAAATAAATGTGTTCATTTTGTTTATTTTTCTAGCTGCCCAAGCATCATCTTCAACAGTGCCTAAAACAGAAGACCAGCGTCCTCAGTTAGGTGTGTCTACAATTAACTGATGTAACATTACATATATTAAATATGTTAAGAACAACTAGGACTGCTTATTATGTCGATAGTTTGAGTATATTTGGGTATTAGCAGAGTAAACTACAAATATCTGTGATTCCTAGATTCTGTTCTACATGGGCACTGTCATGTTTATATAGTTTGTAAACCTCTGCTTTTCAGACAAAATGCTTAAAAATAAGACAGATGTGGGTGGCCATTATACATAAATTATAAGATAACCACATATAATATACAAAACCAGTGAATTATGAGAGTTTGTCTCTGTTCAGTTACTCAGATCTCGTTCATATGCTTTTGATTGGCTTAAAAATTGATAATTTTATTTCAATATTTGTGCAAAAGCGCTCTTGCACAAGAGCATCAGCTAGGGCTTTTAGATCCTAGCAGCAGCACTGGTGGTTCAGAACCACCCACGTTTCAATGCACTTGTTGTCCAGCACATTTAGCTTGGAAAGCCTTTTTGTTGCTTTAATGTCATACAAATGAGGAACATGCTAAGGACCAAATTATACATTATATTAAAGAGGGTTTGGTCCTGCAGACTTGTTTTGTCAAACTTAAGTAGTGCAAGGGGATCAGGATTGTGACATGTATCAGAGGCATTTACACTTTCCCTCAGTGGTCCTGATCCAGTTTAAGCCAACTCTCTCCCCTGGACCTTTGGCATAAGTGGGAACTTCTCTCCTGAGGGAAAAAGCAATTGAGGCAGACACATAGCTACAGCAGGGGGGGGCACATGCCCACATCTCTGGGAACCATCAGCTACCACCCCTGCAGCCCTGCACTCTCCCTCACATACACACTGGGTACTCTGCCAGCCGCTCTCCAATGCCACCGAGCCATGCAGCTGCAGCGAGTCTGAGGCCAAGCTGCCCCAATCCCAGTGACAATGGGCACCCCTTTTAAGGCAGGCCTGTTCTCACTAGCATCTGTGCAGCCTGGCCCCATTGAGCCAGAATAACTGTGCCATCTTAGTGACATCATCAGACCACACCACCGCAAAACAGGTAAGTGCAATGATGGCAAAAGTGGTCGGGTGGCAAAGACTGCCTGCCAGGGATCCCATCCTTAAATCTTGCCGCATCTCTACATCTGCAACTGCAGTTCTTCCCATTTCTCCCCCCCCCCACCCCCACCCAAGCCTTCCTAATCATGTCTTCTTAGCATTAATACTGACTTAGGGTAACAAATCACTGTACCATCATGCAAAGAGTACAATTACGTAGAATGCCAAAACTGATTTATATGATTCTTTTAATATATATTATTGTCTCATCTATATTTTTAAAATGTCCGTAATGTTCTTACATCATTTTGGTTTGTGCCTCTTTATCTTTGTCCAGACCCCTACCAAATTCTGGGACCAACCAGCAGCCGTCTTGCAAATCCAGGTATGAAGAAATAGGATTTGTGTCTAATCACATTGTAATTCTGATGAACCGTTTATTGCAGACATAAGACCATGGATGTTCTTGTATTCTACTGAAATCAGTTGGTTGTCAGAATCATGTTTTAATTTAATAAATCGAAAGCAAACAGGAGCAAACTAGGAAGCAGAGGTATCTATGAAAGTGATCACCACTACCTTACCATTTCACCAGTAATTTTTGAAACTTTGATCAGTTTCAAAAGACGTTTGACACATGGTGTGGGAGCTGCTGTGTGAAAACACAAGTCAAGAACTCACAGAACTAGTATTCGATCAGACTAAATCTTACTATCAACTTCAAATCCCAAAAACATTATTCAAATTCTTACTAAAACTAAGTAGAATTTGGCCTTGCAAATAGGGAAAACAGTATATTACAGTATGACCTTTCATGGATGTGGTCCAGTTTGATTGGGCTAGACAAACTGTCCATTTCCTAGTAAGACTCTGGCATTGCTGAAAATGCAAACCTAATGTTTTTAGCTATTGCTCTGGTCATGTTTCTTTTCTGTTCTTTTTCTCTTGGCCCACAGGAAGTGGTCAGATACAGTTATGGCAGTTCCTGCTGGAGCTCCTTTCAGATAGCTCTAACTCCAATTGCATAACTTGGGAGGGCACCAATGGAGAGTTCAAGATGACCGACCCTGATGAAGTAGCCCGGCGCTGGGGGGAAAGGAAGAGCAAACCCAATATGAACTATGACAAGCTGAGTCGTGCTCTCCGTTACTACTATGACAAAAATATTATGACTAAAGTCCATGGTAAGCGTTATGCCTACAAGTTTGATTTCCATGGAATTGCTCAAGCCTTGCAACCACATCCTCCAGAATCATCCATGTATAAATATCCATCAGACCTGCCCTACATGAGTTCCTATCATGCACACCCACAGAAAATGAACTTTGTTACTCCCCATGCTCCTGCTTTGCC
The DNA here is from genome assembly GCF_027244095.1 of Hemicordylus capensis. Taxonomy (NCBI): domain Eukaryota; kingdom Metazoa; phylum Chordata; class Lepidosauria; order Squamata; family Cordylidae; genus Hemicordylus; species Hemicordylus capensis. Next base: position 92,271,401 of record NC_069659.1, on the reverse strand, counting down.
TGTCACTTCCTCCAACTTTTTTGCGGGACCCACTCCATATTGGAATTCACCAACTGGAAGTATCTACCCTAACACTAGGCTTCCAGCTACCCATATGCCTTCTCACCTTGGCACTTACTACTAAATGAAGAAACATATTTTAAAAGGACACTTCTCCATGCAAGGAATCATAATGGATTTTATTGGAGAACATGAACAAAAAGTGCCTAAAAGACATGATAAGGTTGACTGGGAACAAAAGATGTCATATAAAAATGATTTTTTTAATAAGGATTACAAGAGAGTATTATGTTTAAAGATGCTACTATGTAGAGTATGTTGACATCGAACCTACAGCTCAAACAATGAAATGTTGTTCTAGGAAAAAGTTTGTAATGATATACCACAAAAGGGGAGGTTGGTCAGAAAAGGTTTATAAGCTTTTATGTCCTGTTTGATATCATTCTAATGCAAACTGGGACTCTACTCCAGCAATATAAGAATAATTCTCTTACAATATAGGATACAGTACATAAAAATCATAAAATACTACCTGTATTTTAAAAACAGAAATACAGAACAATGTCGTAATATTTGACTAGAGCAGAACCTGATTTTGAGTACAACAATTGTATCTGGGATGAAGTTAAATGCATTCCATTTTTAAGAGGGAGGGATCAGCTATTTCAAACTGTGAAGACAATGCAAGCTTTAGGATTCCTTGACAGTGTTAAAAGAGCTCTGAGCCAAACATTGGGACTGAGAATGTGCTGAAGGGCAAGTGTATGATTGTAGACTAAGGGCATAACACTTCAGGAAGTTCTCCTGTGCAAACCCTATTGAAATGAATGGGAGCTGCGCAAGAGCACTACTGTAACCTTGTGTCTGATACATGAAGTGGAAAGGGGTAGGAGGAGGACAAAGGCGATAAGAATGAAGCAGAAGACATTTCCTCTAGAGATGGGGGAACCTGAAAACTGGACAGTATTTGAACTATGAAGAATTATTTGTTTGGACTTGAGAATTATTGTGTTGAGTATTATGCCATTTCCAGTATTATCAAAGAAAAGACTTGATTTTTTTTAAGTCCAAAAAGGGGGGAACAGTAGTATCAGAGTATGCATCTCTTTATACAAATGTTAAACTGGAATTGTCTGATATTTAAAAAGAACATTTAGGACCTCATTCTTCTTAGGGGAATTTGTTTTCTGACGGTTGAAAGTAAGAAACAATCCCCAGTTGCCAAAGTCTGAAATCATATAGATATTTTTGTTAGGCAGCGCCAGTTTTTCTTTTCCGAGTCGCGAACGCTGTGCGTTTGTCAGAATGAAATATACAAGTCAACGTTATTTTTTCTTTTTATATAATAATTATATAACTTATGCATTTATACACTACGAGTTGATCTCGGCCAACCAAAGACGCAGTAAGGGACAATCAGAAATATTGTGGCCTTGAATTTTAACTCTGTATGCTTCATGTTTACATTATGAACTTAACTAGTACTTAGAAAGCAGAATGTATGTAATAAAATAAGCTTGGCCTAGCATGGCAATTCAGAATGACACTGTCTGCATTTTCCTCTTTTTTGGCCCTGATGCCAACTACATTTTGTTCCAGGAGTGTAATTTTCCTTTTAATTGTCTTCAAAAGGTTGGTTTGTGAATTTGGGCTGCAAAAGCTAAACATCTTGCACATACTAGAGAGTACAAATTGATTTTTGCTCCATTTCTCACAAAACTCAGCTATAGCTTAGTTGAATACAATTCAACAGGCTAGATGAGAGTGACTACCAACTCTGCGGTTTTGACTGGTGCTGTACAAGGGCATAATTTTGTTAGTATGCCACACTATTCATGTTAAGCTTCTAGTCTTTGCTTATTGCTGAGCTTAGATTTGTACATGCTTCTAATTCTAGAAGTTTATGTCCAGAACTAAATGAGTGCTGTGAGCATTCTAAAGAAAAGCTAGTGCTAGTAACTGGTTCCAAATTGCGGAGCTGATGTTTGCATGGTAGAGTTCATCTGTTCTGTCAGCCAAAACAGCAATTTGTGGATAAAGCACCACTTGTGTCTCCTCTCTTCCAAGCTACATTGTGTGCTGCTTTTGTATCCCCCTGATTTTTAAACAGATATTGGGCTGAATATTCAATATAGATAAAGAGAGAAATTAGAAGGCAAGTAGGACCAACTACTGCAAGGAATTGTGGCAGATGGAATTTGTATGGGAACAGGCACAGCATTTACATCTCTTGCTTTAGTAAGTATGGATGCATTCTTTGAAGGCACTGAACATTCAGTTCTAAGGATGGAGCTAGAAGATACAGAGAACACATTGCTTCCTTCCAAAGCAGCAGCCCCACTTCTCCTCCTTTCTTGGTCACATCTAGTAAAACAAAATGTGTGATGTGTCATTCCGTGCTATTTGGAAGGGCAGGAAAACTCTTGATGCAATGATGTCATTTGCATTTTGTTTTACTAGACATTACCTGAGAAGACAAAAGCAAGATTTCTGAAACAAGCAGCCATGCACACTGCATTTGTCTATTTACACTCTAAATGCCTGCAACTAAGATGGTTTTAAATCATCATTCTGTACCACTTCCCACGGCCAGCTACTTCCTAGTCTTCCTGCTCCCTTGCCTCATTAGCCGATCTTCCATGCCTCTTACCAATAGCACACAGCTGCTTTGACATTTCTACTCCACACTATGACCTCTATCTTTTTTTTAAATGTACATGTCTAAACCTTCTGTTGCTAGAAAGAATCTGAGTGAGAGTATAGTACAAAGATTTTAAAAGCAAAACACAGAAAAAGGGCCCAAAGTATACTATTAATCATTATAATAATGAGCTATGACCTTGGATATCAACAATATTGAGCAAATATTTGTCGCTCCTGAACTACCAAAATTCCCTTCCATAAAATTATAATGTAGTATTGTTAATAATTAGCAGTGAAGAAATCCAATTATTCTGCTCTTGAAATATGGCAAGCAATAGCTTCTTATCAGAAACCTTTTCCTAAATTTGGACCAGAATTCTCACTACATATGGGACTTGTACTTACACAAGAAAAGTCCTGGTGGATCTGGCCCAAGGCCTATCTAGTCCAGCATCCTGTTTCACACAGTGGCCCACCAGATGCCTTTGAGAAGCCCGCAGGCAAGAGCTGAAGACATACCCTCTCTCCTGCTGTTACTCCCCTGCAACTGTCATTTAGGGGCATCTTGCCTCTGAGAATGGAGGTCGCCTATAGCCACCGACTAGTAGCCATTGATATGCCTGACCTCCATGAATTTGTCCAAGCCCCTTTTAAAGCAATCCAAGCTAGCGGCCATCACCATTTAATACTTGTTGAATGATATATAGTTAGGAAAACCCAACTGTGGATATGATATTTCTGATTTTGATCTCATTAACTGGAATTATGTCATATTTCATTGTCAGTTTTTCACACAGCCTTTTTATGTTCTTCCCAGGTGTTTTATGTTCTTCCTTTACACATTTGCCACATAGGAGGAATAGAATTTAAAGGATTGCAGCAGTGTTAAGGAAAGCACCTCTATTGACTTTTCAGTCACTCAGAACTAAAATTTAAAAAACTGAAAGATATTCTGCACCTTCAATATGAGATACAGCAACTGCAACTGAGTTCAATGGGGAAATGTTTCAGAAATCTTAATGCAGGAACATTCTCCCTTTGAGAACTCAGTGCTTCACACACACACACACACTGGTTTAACTTACAACAAAAGGATGCAGTAAAGGTCACAACTCCTGCACTTTTAACAGTTGTGTAGATGAGTGAATTTTTGGAAATGCAGCTTATCATCTCACAGTGCTGCAGCAATGAGAAGCACAGTGCCTGCCAAAAATCCCTTCTTTCTACATAAAGTTCCGAGGCGGGTCCGGTGCTATCATCAATCTGATTACTTTACATAAAGTAATACACAATTCCACTCCAACATTCACACTAGGATCAGCTTTGAAAATGAGATTCAATATCAAAGGTGCATAATTGTTGCACCTTCTCTCAAGAGCGTCCTTTGTACCTATTCTGATCCTGTAGTTCCTCTGTTTCAAAGCCTAGCGGCTTTGTACTGTATCTGCTTTATTAAACTGAATGGATAGAGACTTTGCCTGGACATTCCTTTTTTGTCACCTCATGTTGTTCATTTTTTGCTTAAGCAGCTGGTTGACGCTCTTAAATTTAAGTTGCACAAATAAATGTTTTAATATAGTTTGTTTATTGCAGTCAGAGACCAGATTAACAAACAATAACAATGTTTTAATATAGAAAGCCTAAATACTCACTAGATAACTGTGCTGAAATTTCACAATATACCAAAAAAATGCTCTTGACTTTTAAAAAAACACAACACTACATTTTAAATACCTTCTCTTGTGCAACCTGCAATCTGAGTATCAATAAATATGTCTGTATTTAGTCCTTTTAGGACTGCCCCCACCCTGGCCAGAATTGTCCAGAATATATTTAAATGAATATATTTTAAACTGGTGCTGCATGCCCCAAAGTGAGCCCTGAGCTACCCCAAAGCACACACCCACATGACCCAGAAGACTCTACTCTAAGGGATCACTTTCATGAAAAGAGCAACTTCAGAGAGATTTTTGATGAGAAGTTGGTATACTCATCCCCCCCTCACATTTGAATATGCAAAAATGCTGTGTACCAAGCTGAATCTCACATTTTTGCTTTTTAAAACAAAAGATAGTGTACATAGGAATATACTTTGGATTTGTTGATGTGCCCACCTGCCTCTGCGACTTTTCAAAACACATTCTGCCAAAATGAGATACTAGAAGCAGAAGTACATCAGGGTCATGTGTCGACACAACCACAGTATTGGCATTAGCATGAATACAGTTCAGTATAATTCTTGAATAAGCTGCCTCATATTTGGCTACCAATACACTTGTATCCACATTGGGATTTCTTGACCTTGCTATTTCATCTTCATTGAAGCCACTAGAAACAATTATGATTTTGCTCTTAGGTGCCTGGAGTACAGGGGCATAGCAAGGTTGGAGTGGGCCCAGAGACAGGATTTTAAAATGCCCCCCCCCCCACTGAAGCTCAGCTCATGAAGTAAAGAAATCTTAAATGAGGCTGAATAGTGGTAACAAAAAGCATAGTAAAATTTACACACACGAGTGTGTGTGCACCACAATTGAACATCATCCTAAATTTTTTTGAAGGTTTTGTAAATTGTGGACGATGCAAGTCATTTAATGGTACTAGAGAAAGACATGCTGTTCTGGTAGCTCCAGTTCTTAACACTCACATCAATTTCGGAGGATGAATACCACCGAAAGACGCCCAGGCGGGTGCGTGGCTGGGGGAGTCAGTCATGTGACTTGCTCTGGGGGGCCCCCAAGGCAGTGGGCCCCCAGACAACTGTCTCCCCTTGCCCTATTATATTTACGCCCCTGCTGGAGTATGACTTGTTCAGAAAGACCAAGCAACATCAATCTTATTCTCTGGGAAACCCAAGAAATTTGGCTAGTTTGGAAGTGAATCAGCTCTGTCCAACAGTCCTTTTGGCTTAAGTCCTTTTGATCATTTTTGTCTGACTCTTTCTTTCATAGATTCTGACCTATATCTGTCAAATGTAATGTTAATTCCATTTAAATTGTGTCCATTCTCAAACATAAATGTCAAAAAATGGCTAGTGAGGTTACCAAAAGTGATACAGCCATTAGGTTTCCCTAGTGCAACCAACATGCTTGGACATCAATCATGTGCTTCCAGTGGCTAATTTCAGCAGAATGAATTGCAAAACGTGGATGAAGTTGGGTGCATCACAAAGCCAAATTATATTCCTATGCACATCTTCTTTTAGAAGTCGTCCAATTCACTAGAAAATCTGACTAGGATAATTCTATTTCACGCTATTGCCAGCTGGGCATAGTCTGTGACTGCAGGAAATCTCCCAGATTGCTGGGCATACAAAAAACAGATTGGAAACGTATATTGCTCAGATCTAGGTCTTCTTAAACATCTAGGAAAAGGTGAACCTCAACAAAAAATATACAAGTCAACAGAGAAATTTGTCAGCAAGATTTACAGTCTTCCTAATCCAGACAGTTGTGACAAGGCTATAGTGGTTTTGTTTGGCAAATGTCATTCATCTGAACATTGCCTCCTACAAGTGATGCATTAAAATTCCACATACAAAGAGCTCGTTTTCAGTCAACAGTAGGGCAAGCAACTTGTAATCCCAAATTTAGCATGGAATGAGAGGATGAGTTGGGCAAAATGCAGTGGAAAACTTGTTCCAAAGCTCAAGTCACTACCTTAAGAACCTGATGTTTGTGTCAAAGTTATCACATGTGGATGCTCTACTGGGATGTAGAGTGGGGATGTAAGAGGATGTAGTTGTAGAAGAGGGAAACTACAATCCACCACAGCATTCAGCACAATCAAATTGAGGGGGAAAGTGAGTATACCCACTTTTCATCATATACCTGACATTTCTGGCCAGGAGTGGGCAGTATGTTTGGCAATGTCCTGTGCAGAAACAAAGAATTGGGTCAGACACTATGCTACTACAAGGTCGTTTACATGACCCAAGTTGCTTGGGTAAAATCCCTCCCACCCAAGCAGCCGCTATCATCTGGGAGACTGGGAGATCTCCTGACCCAGCAGCTGCAGCCCTAGGTAGCCCAGATCCACTACCCGGGCCAAAGGTGAGGTAGGATGAAAAAAGAGTCCATCCTACCTCACCTTTTGGTCATGTGCAGCACCAGGGCTCTGAAAACAGCCGGAAGGAGCAACAGCCATAAAGCCCTATTAGCATAGCCATGGAGAGGAGTACTGCAGCAGGTTACCTCTCCACTGCCCATATGATGCATTGTGGGATGCAGGAGGACTTCCTCCTCCTGATCCCATGTCAGGTGACTGTCACCACTCTGGTTGTGTGAGTGTGTGGGTGGCAGCACCCCGAAGAGGCGATGGTTATGTGGGGGAAGGTAGGTAGGCTCCTGCTTTCCCTCCCACCAGCCCTCCCCAGCCCCTGTGGAATTGGTCGTGTGAATGATCTTGATATCTTGTCTTCTGGTCATGGGGGTCTGTGGTTTAAGGTGGCTCAGGTCTCACTTTGGGATGCGTAATCCCAGTTCATTTATGCATAAATTGGATATTTCTGCTTTTCCTAGTGTAAACTATATGAGATTGCATCTTAGCATAACAGTACAATCAATAATTATTTTATATCTTTAATTTGAATATGTTTTAGGCTAGGCAAGTAAGTTTTAAATGAACTGGGGAAATATGTGCATTTTTCTAAGTCCATGGCACTTTAAGTAAAAACTAGCATATTCATTCTCTCTCTCTCTCTCTCTCTCTCTCTCTCTCTCTCTCTCTCTCACACACACACACACACACACACACACACACACACAGACTGCCTCACTCAGGTTTTTCTAGACTTTTGATATGTTCCTTGGGATACCTTCCTGGCTAACAAATAAAATCATTTTCATTGCAATTAGTTTGACATTCAACCATAAAATACCTGGCCCACACAGAATAAGAACATAAGAAAAGCCCTGCTGGATCTGGCCCAAGTCCTATCTAGTCCAGCATCCTGCCTCTGGGAAGCCCATAGGCAAAAGCCGAGGGCATGCCCTCTCTCCTGCTGTTACTCCCCTGCAACTGGTATCTACAGGCATCTTGCCTCTGAGGCTGAAGGTGGCCTATAGCCACCAGACTAGAAGCCATTCATGGACCTGTCCTCCATGAATTTATATAAACCCATCTTTTTAAAAAGCACTTTAAAAAACCACCATTTAAAAAAAAACACTTTGCCCAATTTCTTTGAAATATGGATGGTAGCTTCCTTTGCACCCATTAGGCACTACCACCCACCACAATCCACTCAGGGCCACCCTGGTGCCTCCCCCTGCCAGGGAGTTATAACTAAGGCTGCTGAAATCCCCATTATTCCCTATGGGTAAAAGCTTAAAGAGGCATCAATTTCAAAAATTCTTTAAAAATCACCCCTTTGCCCAATTTATTTGAAATTTGTGTGGTAGCTTCCACCCACTGGGCACTACCACCCAACCCACTTTGGCCACCAAATGGAGGTCTCAATCTCTGAATTTTTCAGATCCGAATCAAGGGTGATTGATTTGTTTTGTACCTGAATCTGGGCAATTGAGGACAGGGGTGATTTGTTTTGTCTAAAAATCACCTGAACTGGCCAGATTTGGGTACAAATCATTTTGCACCCGAATCATTTTGCACATCCCTAAAGGAAAGAGCCTCACGTCTGATAGGGAAGAATGAGCAGAGAAGTAGCTATGAGTCTTGTGGCACTATCTAAAGTACTCCTGTGCCAGCACAGCATAAAACCTTGTGGTGTAGCGAAGCTTACCTCACAAAATCCCACAAGATATTGAAGCCGTGCACATGACCAAAATAGCAGCAAGGAGGGCAGCTGGGGTGGGGGGAGGGGAGGCAGGGATGGACCTACCTCCCCCCAGACAATTGGTGATGTCCTCTTTGTTACACAATCTATGTTTCTCTGTGCAGCACAGATCTCTGGGGGCCAGGACTCATTCTAACAGCCACCAGGAATTCCACAATGCACTGTATGACAAGTGCAGTGTATTGAGGGGTTCCCCCAAAAGTCACCTGAGCATAAACACCACCCCGAGCATACACATGACTTGCACTTGCACTCTTTAACCCAGGTTAAATCCCAGGTTAAAAACTTGGGCTACCGGAGTAGGCAGCACCAGGATTGGCCTCGATCCCATCGTTGCACACGAGAAGCCCTACTCAGGTAAGGCTGGCCTAACCTGAGTAGGGCTGCTCGTGTGCACAGCCTCATTTGCTTGTTATGGTGACTGACTTTTGGTAATTAACAGTCTCCAACTGTACTTTCATAACTGCTTGACTATTGTTATACTGTCTGTCTCATTAATTTGAGGACAGTTTCTCACAATTTTTGCTAGTTTCAACAGTTTTAAAATGGTAAGTAATTGAAAGTGAAATTAGAATTAATCCAACTGCCATCACCAAATGAACTAACTTTGCAAATGTCCTTAGCAGAAGTTACAGCCTCACACTTGATGGAGGCTAATGCTGTTGAAGCCTGTCCTCTAAACTTCCAGGCAATTATCAGCGCAAATTATTCTCAGTGCATTGGCTGCCCTCTGACATCCATTCTGCTTATTTTATTATTATTACACATGAGATATGCTGCAAAGCTATTATTATTACCCACATATTTCATGGGATGATGACTGTAATTTGAAGCTATTAGTTTCATTGGCTGGAGACGTATTCAGTAGTATGGCAAATTATCCAAGTGGTATTTTGTATATGATCTTGAAAGTATATTGAACTATCATAGTCTCCCTGAATCTCCCTTCCAATGCTCACTTTTGTAACGCTGTCATCTTCTCAGAGCTTAACAGCACTTGAATTTCTTCAGCAACTTGTCTAGACCATTTAACCCATACACAGCCACTCCAGATTAAAGATCTGGGCAACATACCTTCTTTGAACATAGCTCAGGTTCAGTCTTTTAACTAAAGGTAAGTGATCACTTTCTGGCCTGTATTCCACCATAAACCTTTCCTACTAATTTCTCAGGAGGTTATTACATACTCTACTGTGCTTAATCTCTTGCTACTCCAGAAGGTGTATTCTGCAGGATAATTGACTTCCATAGAGTCGTTGGGTATATATAAATCTAAACAGTTCACAAATTGCTGCAGACATATATCCGCAAAACTGCAGAGCATCGCCTTGGCAGTGTACTTTTGTAAATTCCCTGTTTCCAAATCATTCGGTGGCTGAGAACAATACCAGTCATATAAGATTTCATCATTAGGTCCTAATCTCACGTTAGAATCCCTACTGTTATTTGAGTCTTTAGATTAATGATACACTGTTCTATTATATATCTTTCTAATTTAGTCCACATTGCTTTGATTTGTGTTTTTATACATAGTGGGGGAATATAGACATTAACAAGCAGAAGGTCATAACTTGATAATTTAACAATTGCTGCTAATGCTATCTAATCACAAGAGAATGATTTTATCACCGTCACCGATAAAGAAGTAGAAATAAAAATTACAGGTACTCCATTCGGTCTGCCCCACCACCACCACTTGATTTAGCCCTTAATGATATTGCACTGTATCCACCCAATTCAAAGTCAGAAGTCATCCAAGTTTCCTGTAGGAATAAGATATCAAACTTAGTTATATAAATAGTGAAAGAATCATCTCTACATTTGTTCATCCAACTGGCCATATTCCAAGAGCACCTCTTCCTGTTTGATTGAGTCGTTAGAGACCTGGAGGATGTCTCCAGTGACTTTAAATCCACCATCTGTTCACCCCCTATTTCATGTGCTGTCATATTTGTCTCTAACTCCAACAAATTCTCTTTCTCAAAAGTAACATCAACTTTGGGCAATGCCTCAGGGAAGGATAAGGATGATTCCTCTGCAGATACTGTTGGGGGTGTGTGTGCACAAAGTGTAACTCCTGAATTGGTTGATTATTAGATATAACTTCTTTTCATTTTCCAGATGATCTTCTTCTCAGCTATCCAGCATTATCACAGAAGACTCCCAATATCTTCACCCACAATGCCTTAAAGATATATTTCTTTTTGCAAATCAGTTAGCTCTTCTATATGATTAGTCAACTTTGAGGCAAATTTCCCATCCTGAGAACGAACTTCCACCACTTCCAGCTCACGATATTGACTGGTGGTCACCAATATTGGCCTTTTTATTTACACACATCAATAGAACAGTTCATACACCTAAAGATGGGGGTTTGGCTATTAGAGTCCCCATCTTCAAAAAAGGCAATAAAGAAGATCCAGCAAACTATATGCCAATTAGCTTATTGAATATAATAAGCAAGTTGTATACAAGACATCTGTATATTAAATTGCAAGACTGCTGTGAATAGGAGGGAACTATAGCAGAGGAGCAAGTGGGTTTTAGGGAAGGACGTTCCACCATAGAGCAGGTATTAGTATTGCAACATCTTGTAGAGAAGTACTCATGTAAACCTAAATCTGCACTCTATGTGGCCTTCATAGATTTTAGATTTGCATTTGACTCCATTAGTAGAGGCAGACTTTGGAGGAAATCAATTTAGCAAGCAGCTAGACAGAAGATTGCTTCTATTAATTCATTAACTCTGCCAGGATACCAGCCTAAGAGTTAGATGTAACCCACAAGGCCATCTTTCAGTCCCTATTTCTACAGAAAGAGGGCTTAAACAAGGTTGCATCCTTGCCTCACTCCTTATCTAGCTAGCTATCTGGCTATTTATCTATTCCTTAGTGAACCAACTGGACAGTTTAGATTTGCATCCTTCAAAGCTAGCTCAAAGACATATTTCGATCTTGTTTTATGTGGACAATGCAGCAAGTTTGTCGCTAACTCCTATAGGGCTTAAGAGGGCCCTGCAGATACTGGACAAATAAAGTGAAGAAAAGAGTTTGCAGGTACGCAGACGCATAACCAGGGGCGGGGGCAGCCAGAGCATGTGCCCTGGGCGCCACATGAAGGGGGATGCAAATGGCTGCCCCCCCCAAAAAAATCACAAGCTCCAGCAGGTGCCGGCGCTGCTCACTGTTGTGGCTGGCCGGCGTCAGGCACCCAGGCTGTGGCACCGACCCGTGCACATGGCACCCGACCCGTGCACTCCCCCCACTTGCGCAGGCACAGCAGCTGAAAAGCGCACTCGTGAGATCTCCAGCAGTGGGCGGGCACTCCCATTGGCCAGCAAAGCGCGTGCCCCCGAGCTGGTTGAATCCATCACATGCCTCCCTTAGTCTCCCAACTACGTGGCCGGGGAGACTAAGCAGCTGCCTGCTGGGGCATTCTGCCTTCCTTAGCCCTGTGAGTTTGTTTGTCCCCCCCCCCTCCTGGATTCCCCCACACTGCTTCCCCAGGCCAGGCGCCTTCCTTAGAGAGGCACTCCTTCCTTAGGTCTGTGTGTGTGTGTTTGTGTGTGTGTGTGTGTTCCCCCCTGGCTTCCCCCACGCTGCTTCCCCGGGCGTCTTCCTTAGAGAGGTGCTGCTCGGCTCCTTCCTTAGCCGTGTGTCTGTCTGTTTGTCCCCCTTCCCCGCTCCCCCCCCCGCCACTGCTTTCCCCAGGTGCTTTCCTTAGGGTTGCGCTCCTTCCTTAGCCCTGTGTGTGTGTGTGTGTTTGTCCCCCTCCCCCCGCTTCCCATGCGTTGCTTCAAGTTTGATGTATGAAAAAAAATGCTTAGTTGGTTTCAAGTGCTTATAAAGAATTCTAGGAGACTGGTATCAGTTTTCAAAGGCAGCATGAGTGCAACACACATGCACAGTTCTTGGCCTCAGCTTTTGGTGAACTAAAAGTCTCTTTCTCCCTTTTTAAAAGGATTGTATACTTCAGTGGTCTCTCTGATATGCAGCAACTGGAAGGACTGTAGGGGTTCAAAAACAAGGACTGTAGGGGTTCAAATGGGCTTAGAAGTTTATTTCTTTGCCCTTCATTTGGGAAGCCCTTCAGCTAGAGCAGGGGTTCCCAACCTGTGGCACTCCAGATGTTGCTGAACTACAACTCCCATCATCCCTAGCTACAGTTTTTGTGGCTGGGGTGATGGGAGTTGTCATTCAGCAACGTCTGGAGTTTCACAGGTTGGGAATCCCTGAACTATGTTAAAGTTACCTGAAAGATGGGCGTGAGATTGGATGGGGGGGGCGCAATTTCAGTGCTTGCCCTAGACGCTATTTTCCCTAGATATGCCTCTGCAGTAAGTTATCAAAAGACCGAAATAATGACTTTCGAAGAAGAAAGAAGAGGTGGTGCACAAATCGTCATGAGATTGAGCAGGTTAAGGTGTTTGAATATTTGGGAATAGTATTAAAAGCTTCTGGTAGTAGACGGGCATATGAAGAATATATGATTCAGTCTGCATCTAGAAGTGCTTTTGCTGTACAGAAATGTTATAATGTTAATGGAGGGCAATTTGATCCAGCAGGCCTTAAACTATTTGGGTTCAAAGTTATTTCCCAAATGTGATATGAGGCACAACTTGGGCCTTACAATAATTATAGTCCAATTGAAGCTGTTCAAATGCAATGTTTAAGGGTGATCCTGCAGATGGCAAAGGGAACCTCTAATTCCTTTTTATGGTTGGAGACTGGTATGTGTAAAATCGAGACTCAAATGTGGATTTGTTTATGTAATTATTGGCTTAAGGTTAAGTTGCATCCAGTGTGCAACCCCAAATATCATCTGGGGTGTTGTTTTTTTTTGAAGTATTCTTGCAATTCCTGGCTATTTCTTCTACCTGTAACTAAAAGCTGAGAGAACCTCAAACAGAAAATGTCTGTAGTATTTTGAATAAAGTTTATTTTTCTTTTTGTTCTTTGCAATTTTAACCAGCCTCTTTGAGTGGATTTTTAACTCAGGAAAGGGGGCTCAAAGGGGTTTTTGTCTCTGGTGCAAAACATGTCTCAATTTGATTGTTCAACATCCACCAAGTTTTCTCACCATGTGTAAGCTTGCATGTGGAAGGTTTTTATACTTTTCCAATAGTAAGAAAAGGAGAGTTTCTGTGAAAATTCACCTGAGCCAGGGGTGGAGATAAACTCTGTTAATAATTTGGGTGTGGTGGCAGCGAATAAACTACTAGAAGTCCAAGAAAGTTTTGTGGAGAAGCCTTTGTTCAGAAAGCTCAGGGAGGGGGAGATGATTCAGCATTTTGCTTCCCCTCACACGTGCTTGCTCCGAGACAAAGACTGGATAAATCCATGTGTGTGGGGGGGGGAGTTGTGCAATTGCATATTTTTAATGTTTATTATACTTCAGGCTTCAGAATTTTTAAATTCACATAACCAGATTTTCTTTGAGCTGTCTCTCACTAAAATGTAGTAATTTTTGAATAAGACACAGAACAAGAACAGAACAAGGGTTGAATAAGACACAGAACAAGAGTTCTCTGTCCTGTTCCTCTATGTCCTGTATCCTCTAGTTCAATCATGCCTGAGATGTACAGACATAGTCTATGTCTATTAATCCCAGTTATGATAAAGTTGCCAGCCTTTCTTTTTGGAGAAAAGAAAATTAATTCACTCAATAATATAAACCAGAATATATCTCAGAATGAACAATTCCAACAATGCTCTGGTTTTTTTAAAAAAATGGAACTACATATCAGATGTCTCATTGGTAATTCTGAATGGAAGAATTTCATGTGATCGTATCTGCTCTACTATATGGGAGTATATTTGTAAGCAACTGCGGAATAATAATAGGGTTTTCCCTCACTTTATGGTAACCCTTTTCCATATGGATCAGACATTAAAAACTCACCACTAGTTCAATTATAAAAATACACAAGAAAGATGTTGTACAACTACCTTGCATAAAGTGGCCAGAAACTGGTGCAGTGAGAGGAGCAGGCTAGCAGAACTTCCCAGTTAACTGCTGCATCAGTATTGGGAGTAAGGGGCAATTTTGCCCCTTCCCCAGAAGTATGTCTTACTGATTCCAGTGGTTTTTCTTTCTGAGAATGTGTTGAAGGCTAGGTGTAAGAGGGTGTAAGATATATGACTTAATGAGGCTTACTGGTGACGAGATCAATTTACAAGTCACGTGCATAGAACTCATCAACATAAATATGACAGCTGAAGTTCTGTGAACTGACGAGATTGCATATTCTCAAAGCGAGGGGGGAAGATAGGGGGGCTATTTCTAGTTCTCACTACTTTGGAAATATTTTCATCAAATATTTTAGGTTCATTTCCATCAACATTTCATGTCAGAGTTTGTGTTACCAATGCTACTGCAAGCAGAAGAGCTGTAAAATAGTATTGCCAGTGGGTGGTAATCTGGGAGTGCAGTAAACAGTTACCACCAAAGATGAGTGCATTCAAACAGAATTCCAAAGAGCATTCTTGTTTGTTTTTTGGAGCATCTCAGCAATTATGCATTGTATTATATATTTTATAATTAGTCATACCCTTGGCAAAACACTATCATAACCTTTGGTAAGCAGTCCCTTGTCATTTCAGTTTGTGATCATTAGGGTCTTTTTGACAAAAGATGTAAAAATAAATTATTTTTCATCTCTCTCTTTTTTTTACCATCCAGAGAGTAGAGGTATATGTGGACCATTTGGCACAGTTCAGTCCAAATTAAGTTTGAATTTGGACTGAACCACACCAAAGCAAACTTGTTCTGTTAAACCAAATGGCTGGATCAGTCGGTTCGACAAATCAGCTCGAAGTGGTTCGAAGCAGTTCACAACTGAATTGCTTGAATCAGCGAGGTTCATGGTGGTCCGGTTCATGAGAAAATCAGTTCTGCACATCCCTATCAAAGAGGCTTTGATTAGAGATGTATCACATTTCAGCTTTTAGCTGATGGAATAACCTAATGGTTTTGATGCAATTAGCTAGTTCAAACAGGCACTTTTTTCCATTGTAGGGCTAGTAACACAATAGTTCAGGAGACCTGAAAGTGGCATGAAGAGGACAGAGTTGCCCTCGACCTACACTCTTTTTGAAATGAATTGGGAAGATTGATGCACATGCTCCCTGTGAACACAGTACAATATGTGCCTTGGATTCCACTTCTGGACTGAGGCCTGTTTTTGTATTCACCAACATAATGTTCCCATTCCCCCACATGGCCCTATTCATACATTACATTCAACACATGTGCAATGTATACATGTTGAGATCTGTATTGTACAAGCATGTACTATAATTCATACTATGTTCAGCACATGTACAGTAGTACACTTCCTATCTGTACCCTGCATTCGAGGTGACTTGTACGCAAGCTCACTTTTAAAATGAACGCATGTATAGGCATTCATACAAAAAATGTACATATATACAGACAGCTGTACACACATGCAACATAATAGGAACATAGGAAGCTCCCAGATACTGAGTCAGACCATTGGTCTATCTAGCTCAGTGTTGTCTACACAGGCTGGCAGTGGCTTCTCCAAGGTTGCAGGGAATCTCCAAGGAATCTTTCTCAGCCCTATCTTGGAGAAGCCAGGGAGAGAACTTGAAACCTTCTGCTCTTCCCCAAGTGGCTCCATCCCCTGAGGGGAATATCTTACAGTGCTCCCATGTAGTCTCCCATTCAAATGCAACCAGAGTGGACCCTGCTTAGCTGATGGGACAAGTTGTGCTTGCTACCACAAGACCAGCTCCCTAATGTCCGTGGATGTCTGCAGGACTTTTTATGGGGATGGGGAGTGATGGCTGAAATTCTATATCTATTTACCTGGGAGTGACTCTGGGCCAGTCACTTCTCTCTCAGCCTAACCTACTTCCCAGGGTTGTTGTGAGGAGAAACTTAAGTGTGTAGTACACCACTCTAGGCTCCTTGGAGGAAGAGCAGAATATAAAACAGTAGTAGTAGTAGTAGTAGTAGTAGTAGTAGTAGTAATCTCCACTGAATTCAATGGGATTGGCTAAATCTGGGGTGTGGGGCAATAGTAATGTCTGAAGTGTTGGCAGTGAAGGACTTTGCGCTGTCTCTTGTCTCAATGACATAGGAGGACAGACTAGTGAGTCAGAGGGCTAGCGGGTCAAGACATTGGTCATCCCTTCTCTACTGCTCTGACACTATCCCTTTGATATGTAGATTGCTAATCTTAGGGAGTTCCTTCCTTCCAACCACTTCCTTCCTCTCTCCCTCTCTCTTCCTGTTCCTTCTACCTTGCAACATGCAAGTTCCTCTCCCCTGCACCATGTGTGCAGAGATGCAGAATCTATCTGCATCCAGCTAGCTAGATAGATTAGAGATCCTAACTCCTCACTTTCCTATCTAGAATGGAGTTCTCTAATAAATACCATTTATATTGATTTGAAACTATGAACTGGCTCCAAATTACTTTACTCTCAGCATACACGCACGCCTAACTAAATTCTGCTGTGTTGTGCACTCTGCTATAAAGAAAAAGGGTTTCTCCTACCAGAGAGAATTCCCAACATGAATAAGGTTGTGGTCTTCTCCCTTTTGATTACTTTGATGGCTTTCTTCCCACCTGCTTCAGTGGAAAGCTGGGGAGTGTAGGATGCAAGGACTGTAAACTGTAAGATAGCGGAACTTCAGGCCATCCCCGCTCCCAATACATTGCTGAGTACTGCTAAATCTAACTTGTAAAATCTTACCAGATTTGCTCTTTGGCCATAGTCCTTTCCATTAAAGGAGAGCATATCCTCACAAAACTGACTGTATATCTAGATGGTTCAGAGGAGAACCCTTCCATAAATTTGCTTTAAATTATCCATGAAATATCTTGAACTTCCCTTATAGAAGCAGCACTAGACAGGAAGTGTTTTCCTCTTGACTGTTGCTGAGTCAGTAGTTTCTGAACTGCTTAACAAGTCAAAGGCCTTTGTGATGTCACCCAACTCTTCCAGCTCATTGGCTGGAAGATCAACCATAAATCAACCTTTGTGATGTCACTGGCTCAGTGCTTTGGTGAGCTGGTTTCCAGGCAAAATTTGCATTTTCTTAGATTTCCTAGACATTCCTGCTACCTTCCTGGGCTGATACCAAGCCAGAGTTGAGCAGATACCTTCTTTTCCTCATATCCATCCATGCTATATACCTTTGGTTCATATTTTTATTTTTCTCTGCAGACAGAACTCCACGAAAGGCTTTTGCCACAGGGAGAAAGTAGGTATTAGACATCTCCCTCTGCTCATATGTTCTAACTTACGAAGTGCCATGCAGATCTGCTCCATCTTTCAGGAGTTCTACCACAGTGTAAACTCCTTGAAATTCCTTGTACTCAATCTCCAGTCTAAAGTGTTCAATATGCTTTTTCTGTCAGTACTGTAGGGAGCTTTATGAGGCTAAAGCTTGGCAGCTGGATACAGTTCTAGAACATGTCCAGGCTTCACCAACCTAACAATGCTGCCCTCAGGGTAGATACAAGTAACGATCACAGACTGCCTTGTTAGGAAGGTGTTTCAGCCTGTTTTGGCTGCTCTCAATTGCTCATTAGGGTATGTATGTTGCCATCTACCAACAGACAAGAATAGATCATTGGTCCCCTAGTTCATAGTAGGAGAAAGTGCAATTACTAAAATTCTTCATTTTAAGACCCTATTATACAGTCCCATGCAGACCACCTTACCGAGAATAGAGTTTACATCCCTTGAACCATCTTCCTGTCAGTGCTACTGGCAACAATCCTGTTCCAAGAAATAGACATATTCTATATGAAGGGCTTGCTGGGAGGCTGGAATCTGTTTTATACCAGCAGAAATCCCCCTTGTTTGAGCTGGGAAGATTGCAGAGCTGGACTGTCCTCCCTCCCTCTGGCCTTGAGTAGCAGAGTACCACTGCCTGATGATCCTGAGTGGGCCACAACCACGGTCCGATTGCCCTGATGAGCTATGGCTGTGTGGGGGCTGTTCCAGCAGCCAGGCTCCAGGAGCCCATGTGAGAGGTGGGGTTTGGGGGCTTCTGGCTCTAAAAGGGACTGAGGCAAGCCAGAGACAGTAGGAGAGGGCCTGTGGGGAGGCTGGGGTCTGTTTTTTAACCAGCAGAAGTTCCCCTTGTTTGAGTTGGGAAGTCTGCAGAGCTGGCCCTCCTTCCCTCTGGCCTTGAGTAGCAGAGTACTACCACCTGCTGATCCTGTGAGGCAAGCTGGAGGCACAGCCCTCCTGCAGGTGGCCACCAGAGAGTGCTGGCCATTGGGGGCGGAGGCCAACATTGTTTTGGACCGTTGGAAGACTCCTGCTCACTACATTGTTGCTTAGTTTTTACTTAGGCTTGATACAGGTATGTGTCTTGGGTTGAACAGACTAAGATGGGGAGGTGGGGGGCATCCCTGGGGCAGCTATACCAGTGGTGGTGGGGAATCAGTGAAGGTATGGCATTGGTAGGCCAGTGGGTCATTACAGGGGAAGGGAATTCAGAAATTTAATTGCTATTGCCCCTTCCAGCAGGTCTACCACCTCTTTGACCTTGGAGAGCAATGTCAACCACCCACAGAACCTCACCTTGTTACTCTATAATGCCAGGTCGGTTCAAAATAAATCTGAGGTAATACATGACTTAATCATGGATGAAGGAGCTAACTTGGTATGTATCACAGAGACTGGTTGGCAGAGGCTAGTGGTTCTGTTTGGTCCCAGCTTCTCCCAGAGGGTTACTCCATGATAGAGCAGGTGAAAGGATGTGGGCAGGGAGGTGGGGTGGCTGCGGCCTATAAGAATACCATTTCCCTTACCAGGATCCCTGTCAGGGATTTGGGCTATATTGAATGTGTGTACCTAAGTCTAGGGACCAGGGATAGACTGGGATTTCTGCTGGTGTACCGATCACATTGCTGCCCAGTGGAGTGCCTAATTGAGCTGGCAGACCTGGTTGCTGTTGGCATTGGGGTGTTGGTGGGGCATTGGATTGTTGTTGGTGGGGGACTTCAATGTTCATTTTGGGACTGGGTTATCAGGAGCGACCCGAGAGTTCATAGTGGCCATGATGACTGTGGGCCTATCCCAATTGGTCTCTGGACTGACACATGATGCTAGTAACATGGTCGATTTGGTCTTTTGCTCTGATCAGGGTGGTGGTCCGTGGGTGGGGACTCCTGTCATCTCCCAATTGTCATGGACAAATCACCATCTGGTTAATCTAATAGGTTCTTCACCTCTGGAGGGGTGAAGGACCTATTAGATTGGTCCACCTGAGGAGGTTAATCCAATAGGATTCCAATAAGCCTTAGAAGGGTTTAGGGTTGGTACTGCTAGTGATTCTGTTGATGCTCTGGTGCAAACATAGAATAATGAACACTAGAGTAGTAGATGCTCCTAAGTGTCCTCTCCAATTTGTTTTAAAGACAGCCCCATGGTATCCGGATGAACTATGGGATCTAAAGTGGCGAGATAGATGACTAGAGTGCAAGAGGAGGAAGACTCAGTGCAAGTCGGATCAAGCACAACACAAAGCACATTTGAAGACTTAGGCTGTAGCAGTGTGGGAGGCAAAAAAGCAGTTCTTTTCTGCCTGCATTGCTATTGCAATTTCATGTCCAGCTGAGTTATCTAGGGATGTGAGGGGGCTAGTGTGTACCACCTTCCCCTTGAATTTAAACTTGGAACCATCAGTTTCTCACTGTGACATTGTTAACGACTTTTTGTGTGGATAAAATATCTCAAATTCAGGCTGAGCTGGATTCTACAGTTATTGCAGAGTCTACTGTGGAGGTGTCCAGCAACTTCTCTTATGCAATTAGATTGGATCATTTTTAGTTTGTGACTCCTGAGGAAGTGGACAAACTGCTTCAGACTGTGTACCCTACAACCTGTTCTCTTGATCCTTGCCCAACTTGGTTTATCTAATCTGATAGTTATAATAACAGAGAGGGTCTAGTAAATGTTATTAATGCTTCTCTGAGGGAGGGCAGGATGCCTCCTTATCTTAATGAGGCTATTATTAGAGCACTTTTGAAGAAACCTGCACTGGATCCCTCGTAGTTAGCTAATTACAGACCTGTTTCTAATCTTCCATGGTTGGGCAAGGTGATTGAGCAGGTAGTGGCCCCTCAGCTCCAGGCAGTTTTGGATTATGCAGATTATCTAGACTCATTTCAAACTGACTTTCATGTGGGCTATGGGGTTGGGACTGCCTTTATTTATTATTTATTTATTTATTGTTGAATTTCTATACTGCTTTTCATTAAAAACAACCCCAAGGCGGTTTACAAAAATTAAAAGCATACAATAAAAATGACAATTAAAATATTAAGATAAAAATATAAAACAAATTTAATTTAAAAACTATAAAATACAAGCATAAAAACACATAGACACAAGAGTAAAAACACATAGAAGCAGCATTGAAATGGTCATGTAAAAGCCTGGGTAAAAAGCCAAGATTTAAGAAGCTTTCTAAAAACTGTGATGGAGTCTGAGGAGTGAATGGCCACTGGGAGAGCATTCCAAAGTTTGGGGGCAGCAACAGAGAAGGCCCTGTCCCGAGTGCACGACAGATGAGCCTCCTTCATTGTAGGCACCTGGAGCAGAGCCCCCTCAGATGACCTTGACAAGTGGGCAGCAACCCTTGGGAGCAGGCAGTCCCTCAGATACCCCGTACCCAAACCGTTAAGAGCTTTAAAGGTCAAAACCAACACCTTGAATTGGACCCGGAAACAAACTGGCAGCCAGTGCAGCTCTTTCAGGATGGGTGTGATGTGTTCCCACCTGGCAGCTCTGGACAAAACCCTAGCTGCCGCGTTTTGCACTAGCTGCAGTTTCTGGATATTCTTCAATGGCAGCCCCATGTAGAGCGCGTTACAGTAATCCAGCCGTGACATGACTAAGGCATGGGTAACCGTGGCCAGATCTGCCTTCTCAAGAAAGGGACGCAGCTGGCGCACTAGCCGAAGCCGTGCAAAGGCACCCCCGGCCACTGCCTGGCCTTGGTCAGCCTGATGGATGAGCTCCAACTGGCTGTCGATAAAGGGAGTGTGACCCTGCTGATCCTTCTGGATCTCTCTGCGGCTTTCAATACCATTGACCATGGTATCCTTCTGGACCACTTGAGGGAGGTGGGAATGGGTGGCACTGTTTCCGCTCCTACCTCTCTGGTAGTTTCAGATGGTGTCACTTGGAGACTGTTGCTCTGAAAAGCGTGAACTAAAGTGTGGAGTTCTACAAGGCTCCATACTATCTCTAATGCTCTTTAGCTTCTACATGAAACCACTGGGAGAGATCATCAGGAGGTTTGGTGCAGGGTGTTATCAATAAGCTGATGACACCCAGGTCCACATCTCCATGTCGACCCTATCAGGAAATGGCATATCTTCCCTAAATGCCTGCCTGGAGGTGGTAATGGGCTGGATGAAGGATAACAAACTGAAGTTGAATTCAAATAAGATGGAGGTACTGACTGTGGGAGGTTGGGACCCAGGAGATGGTTTAGATCTGCCTGTTCTGGATGGTGCTACTCTCCCCTTGAAGGATCAGATACATAGCTTGGGAGTGCTCCCGGACCCAAGGCTATCCCTGATTTCTCAGGTTAAGGCAGTGGCCAGGAGCGCTTTTTATTAGCTTTGGCTTATACATCAGCTACGTCCATTTCTAGAGGTAAATGACCTTAAAACAGTGGTACATATGCTGATAAATGCCAGACTAGACTACTGTAATGTGCTATACAGGGGACTGCATTTGTATTTAGTTCAGAAACTACAATTGGTACAGAATACGGCAGCCAGATTAGTCTCTGGGACAACACGAAGGGATCATATAACACTGGTTTTAAAAGAACTGCACTGTCTGCTGATATGTTTCCGGGTGAAATACAAAGTGTTGGTTATTACTTATGATGCCCTTAAGGGCCTGGGTCCAGGCTATTTAAGAGAGCACCTCCTTTGTCATGAATCCTGCCGCATGTTACAAGCTTCTGGAGAGTTCAGATTACAGTTGCCACCAGCTCATATGGTGGCAACTCAGGACTGGGGTTTCTCTGTGGCTGCCTCAGGGCTTTGGAATAAGCTCCCTGCTGAAATAAGAGCATCTCCTTCTCTATTTGTTTTCAGGAAGACTCTCAAGACTCTGCTGGTCTCACAAGCTTCTAATTAGAATTTTAATAATTTTAATTTGTTTTAATAACTGTTATATACTATTGTTTTTATTGTTTTCCATGTATTTTAATCTGTGATTTTTTAGAATCTTACATTTTGTACACTGCCTAGAGATGTACATATCAGACAGTATAAAAATATGATAAATATATGTGTGTGTGTGTACACACACACACACATTCTCTGTGGGTTTCTCTCTGGAAATATGAGTAAAGGACTGTAGCTCAGGAGTAATGTTTTACACAAAGCAGGTCCCAAGTTCAGTCCCTGGGATCTCCAGGTAGGGCTGGGAAAGTGCCACAGAGACCTGATGCCAGTCAATGTAAACAATCCTGAGCTAGAGGAACCAATGCTTTGATTTAGTATAAGGCAGCTTCCTCTGTCCCTATGCTGGCAGCTTCATGCCTTTCTTGCTTCAGACAGTGCAGTTGTATTCCATAAAATATGAGAGCATTAATGATAGAACACTGAGGAGCATCCTTATATGATGTGATCTTTCTAAAAGTGATGCCTGGATGATCAGAGGATGTGGTGGGGTAGCTAGCTACTCTGCTGGCATCCCTCTCCTATTTTTATCCCTGTTAAAATTAAGGGCTGCCTGTTTCACAAGAAGAGCCCTTTCTCATGATCCGTGAGAAGGGCTTGAGGGCTGGTGGTGGGGAAGGCTGCTCAAATGTATGTTCCCTGCAGACGATCCATCAGTCCTTGCTGGGTGTGCTCACCGCCCCCTCCCCAACCCCATAATGCACCACATGAGTGTGTGGTGCATTGTGGGAATCCCAGCAGCGATACCATCATTGCTACAGCACTGGGTAAAAGTAGCTGGTGCTGCAGACGATCAAGGGAACAGGGCTAAGGGAGCACTCACCCCCTGAACCTCATTCAAGAGGCTGACTCTGCAGGCAGGTTTGCCATGGAAGCACCACCAGGATCAGGCATGATCCCAGTGGTTCTTATGAGCAGCCAAGTTCAGTCTTGGCTGCTCATGAGAACAGCCTTGAAGTCTTGTAGTTGACTATCATGGCCAAGTCCATCATGGTCAAGTCCATACACACCAAATCCATCATTATGTAGTTAGAAGCATTAGTTTGTGGAGCAAGATTTCCTGCAGTCCTCTGCTCACTATACTGTGCGTAAAGTACCAGTCACTGGGTTGCATACAGCACAATGATGACCCATTATTCCTTTCTGCCAAAAGATGGCACTAGAATTCACGGAAAAAGAAGGATCTACTGTCTGGATATGTTCTGTGTGGAACGATTTCATTTTGGGCCTCCTCTCTTGCTTCTTCTAATCCTCAGGGAGTTTGGCAGGCTCCTGTAAATCAGAGAACTGAACAGCTCAGCTCAGCGAAATTTACTTACTTAAAGTCATAGATTACTGGAAAGCATTGCTCACCACTGGTGAGGAAATACCAAAGAATTTTTTTTGAAACTACTTTGAGAATTGAACATCTCATACTCTTTGCACAAGTATGAGATGCACAAAAATGGCATCCTCCTTTTAAGACTGGAATAGGAAAAGCAGAAGAGAAGAAAGTAGGTAGGTATAGATACAGACAGATAGATAAAAGAATATCTCAGTATGAGAAAGAATTATTGTTTTCACCTGCCTATGAGACAAAAATGTTTGATTCCACACTCTTGTATGTGTAGAGTTCGTTAATACATAAGGGTAATCCATAGGGAACATCTGGTATTTTTCAAAGTTCTCTCAAGGAAATGATACAAAAGCTCTGTCCTGTTTTCAAAATATGTCATTAACAATAAATACATACCTTACATGTTCACAGTTCTCTAAATCAATGAGGTTTGAGTTCCTGTTAATTCATGTGGGTAGCACCATTCTGTTTAGTCTTGCCATGACTGTGCTATTTCCAGTTCCATTAGAACAGTCCCTCAATGCACATCAGGCATTTAGATGTACAGGGCTGAAAGCTGGCCAAAGCTCCTTCAGGATAACATGTAAGTGACTAAACTGCTGCTCCACCCATTTCTG
Organism: Hemicordylus capensis; assembly: GCF_027244095.1. Taxonomy (NCBI): domain Eukaryota; kingdom Metazoa; phylum Chordata; class Lepidosauria; order Squamata; family Cordylidae; genus Hemicordylus; species Hemicordylus capensis. Next base: position 92,246,814 of record NC_069659.1, on the reverse strand, counting down.
CTGCAAATAAAAAATGGGACTGCTGGCAATCCCTTCATGAGCCTTTGGCACCATTGTTATCCAACAGATTATACTGCTATACAAATATAGTGGTGACCAGTCAGTGAGCAGGTGTCACCACACACATTCTGTCTGGGCTTTGCTTTTACTACTATAAATTATCCAGAGTTATATATATTTATTATAAATAAATTATAAATATAAACTCTGCAAATATATAAAATATATATACGTGTGTGTATGTGTAATTTATTTTGCTTATACTACAATATTTAAATCTTTGCAGAGTTTCTTGATGTCCTGATAGGTTACTAGCCTTTCTAATGCAATTGTATATAAAATATGACTGTGCACTATATTTGTTTGTGTAAACTGCCCTGAGCCATTTTTGGAAGGATTGTATAGAAATTGAATTATTATTATTAACAACAACAACAACAACAAATACTTGGGCATTCTCCAGGCTGATAACATTGCACACACTGAAGTTAAAAGAAAAATGGGAAGTGAATACATCAGGAGAGTTAGAAAAATCCTCAAGTCCAAACTGAATGGCGGGAACACCATACAAGCCATAAACACCTGGGCTATACCTGTTATCAGATACACTGCAGGAATAATAGACTGGACCCAGGTAGAGCTAGAGACGCTAGATCGTAAGACCAGGAAAATAATGACCATCGATCATGCTCTGCACCCCCGCAGTGATGTAGATAGGCTATACCTCCCTCGCAGCTCAGGTGGAAGAGGAATGCTGCAAGTCCATCAAACAGCAGAGGAGGAGAAAAGAGGCCTTGAAGAATATATCAAGGACAGTGAAGACAATGCACTTAAAATGGTCAATAACAAGAAACTATTCAACACCAATGAAACAAAGCAGGCCTACAAGAAAGAACAAGTCAGGAACCGAGCAGAAAAATGGAAAAATAAGCCACTGCATGGTCAATATTTGCACAATATAACTGCAAAATCAAACATCACCAAGATCTGGCAATGGCTTAAGAATGGCAACTTGAAGAAAGAAACAGAGGGTTTAATACTGGCTGCACAAGAACAGGCACTAAGAACAAATGCAATAAGAGCAAAAGTAAAAAAATCCACAACAAACAGCAAGTGCCGCCTTTGTAAAGAAGCAGATGAAACAGTGGACCACCTAATCAGCTGTTGTAAAAAGATCGCACAGACTGACTACAAACAAAGGCATGAGAAGATACCCTGGAACATCTGCAAAAAATACAAGCTACCTGTAGCCAAAGATTGGTGGGACCATAAAATTGAAAAAGTTGTAGAAAATGAAGATGCAAAAATATTATGGCACTTCCGACTACAAACAGGCAAACATCTGCCACACCATACACCAGATATAACTGTAGTCGAGAAGAAAGAAAAACAAGTCAAAATAATCGACATAGCAATACCAGGGGATAGCAGAATAGAAGAAAAAGAAATAGAAAAAATCACCAAATACAAAGATCTACAAATGGAAATTGAAAGGCTATGGCAGAAACAGACCAAAATAATCCCAGTGGTAATTGGCGCCCTAGGTCCAATTCCAAAACACCTTGAAGAGCACCTCAACACCATAGGGGCCACAGAAATCACCATCAGCCAATTACAAAAAGCAACTTTACTGGGAACAGCCTATATTCTGTGACTATATCTATAATAATAACAGCAATAATATTGACAATAGAATTCTGGCATCCAAGGTCCTTGGGAAGGACTCGATGTCTGGATAAATCAAACCAGTCAATAACACCTGTCTGACTGTGTAAACAACAACAATAATAAATATAGAAAGACATTTAGAAATAAAAATTTCCAAGGCACTGGGGGAAAACTCTGAGCACTCAGTAAAAATGTAATGACTCTGACCCAGCTACAGTCAGTTGTCCCATTGAAATGAATGAAACAAGTTAATTAGGAAGGAGTAAAGTCCCATGACTTTCAGTACAGTTTAATCATGATGATGACTAATTTTGGCTGGATCAGGGCCTTTTCTATGTGCTTTAAAAATATCTAGCCACTAGATGGTGCAGTGGATTTGAACATTAATTCTCATTTCTGGAATTCTGCATCAAGACCTTAAAAAAAATGTCATGGATTACCACACCATCTGCCCCTGATTTTTGACACTTATTCTGCAACATCTCAACTTCATAGAACATAATCATGAGCTTATTTCAGCTCACAGCATGGCACTCAGAAAGAAGAACAGACATAGCAGGGCAGCACTGTTGCTTTTTGGACAAATTAGAACCACAAAATTGGATGGAATGTCACAAATTGCCTAGTCCAATCCCCTGCAACACCAAGATTTGCAGACTTAAAATGTCAGTGGCAGATAATCCTCATCAGACAACCAGTTTCGCTGCCTAGTTGTTCTTAAAGTTAAGAACAGGCTTTGAGACACCATCAGCCATTCCTTTCTTATCCTTCCTTTACTCTGCTCCCGTGAAGGGAACTAGTGCCTGCCTGCTGCAACTATCTCTTCCTGTCCATGCATTACACTGAACCTGTTAACAGAGTCCATATGCAGACAAGTTGCATGTACGTTGGTTCTTTTTATAAGTTCAGGTGGATGGGAGGAGTAAATCCAATGGGCAAGATCCCATTTCCCCCCAACAATTCAATGAGGCTATTTGCACAAGTGTACAAAACTGGGCTAAGGGAGCCCAGCCCAGTTTTGCATGCTCATGTGTGAACCACTGGGATCGCTCTCAATCCTGGTGGCTATATGGCGGCAAACCCACCTAAGTAGTATCCCAGTTAAGTGAGGTTAAGGGAGAGAGCACTCCCTTAACCTTTTTTTTTTCTTTTTTTTTTGATCGTGTGTCAGCCGCGGCTGCTTGCAGTTCTGTGGTCCTGCTTGCAGCCGCGGCTGACTCACAGGGGAAGGGGCATCCCGGTAATGCACTAACTGCACACATGTGCTGTGCATTATTGGGGCTTTGAGGGGTGAGGTGACATATGGTAGTGCATCCTGGCACCCTGACCCTGGGAGCGGCAGCGGGACCCACTCAGGGACTCAGAAGAGACAGTCTGCGGAGAAGGTAGGCTGTACCCGCCTTCCCCACAGCCCTTCCACAAGCTCTTCTCCTGGACTGTGAGCTCTTATATGTATGAACATATGAATCGGGCGCTGATAAACATTTGTTTCACTGATTTAGATATTGCCTTTCTTTCAAAAATTGGAACTCCAGGTAGTGTCCAATAAAAACAGGCAATTAAAAACTACCATTTACAATAAAATGCAACAACTGAGCCTACCTTTGAAAACCAATGCATCGCCTTGTCTGTCTGCTTCTTTACAGCATCATTTTGATATTTTCAAATTATGCAGATAACTGTGTATTTGCAAAGCATAATCTTTTCTGCACACCAAATATCTTTAGCGCCTTCCTCAATATGAGAAATGAAAGGACACTGAATGTCTTGGGAAGCCAATTATATTTCTGGCTAATTACTATTCTGGCCAAATGTCTTTTGGGTGTATTTGTCATTTTGCTCTTTGTTTTGCTCCTGAACAAAATGTCAAAAACCAAACATCCCCTAAAGCTTTGGGGTGCTTTCACAGCTGAAGGAACATTCCATGCAATTTCTCTTTTCTCCATGCTGAATCAAAATGAAGCCCAAATCTGCTTCCAATTAAATGAAAAGGCACTGTGGATTTTTCTGTAATAAGTAGCTAAATCCTAAAACTTGTGCTGACCAATAACTGCTTAGGACTGAATACATCAATGGTTTCCAGTTGTGTTTTTGGGAACTGTTGGGTTCCTTGAAAGCTTATGAGGGATGAGAGAAGCAGTAATGGCAGACAAGTTTCCCTTCAAAGACAGCTTGCCCATTGCTAAACTTCTTAACCTGCGATATGCAGTCACAGGTGTTTTCTAGGTCATGCTCTCTGTCAGCAGCATCAGTGAAGCCAAACAGGCCTGATATGCACCTGTGTGAATTGAGAATGCACTCTAGAATAGATTCCAGGATCCTCTGCCAAAATGTTCTATGGCAAATATATTTGAGTTCCTAAGTCAAGTATTCCCTGAAGATAGAAAGCTTGAGAGCCACTAGAATACATCCTCTGCAACAGTATCATCAAACAAGTTGTTGTGCTGGCATTGCAGAGAAATTCTCTGGCAAAAGCGTTAAAATGAAAAATCAGGATGCTAATTGGCTTGAATCTGTTGCTTTGAGGATCAAGCTGATTGTATCTTTTTCCGGAACCAACATCTATTGGCAACTTTGGCAAAGTTCCACATACTAAATATTTGTACATTCCAAATGGGCAAGACGGACATAGTTGGGGGGAAATAGCTTTGAGAGGGAGCAAAGGTTAGCATCTGCAACAGCACCAAATGACCAAATGGTGTGGCCATTGTGCTGGCAATGAAGCACACGGAGTTCTGCTGAAATGCCCTTGCACTGGCAGAAAAGCAGAAAAATTGGCCAGACACTTTTCAGTTTTCAGATATTCAGCCAAACCTTTTGCTCCTGCCAGAAGATCCAGGGGGCCCTTTGGTTCAAACTGACTATGAGAGAGACTGAGCAAGCCCCAGAGAATAATAGAAGAGAGACAGAGTTGGCAGCAGTACTGGAAGGCCTGTGCTGATGCGTCTCATTTGTCTGAAGCAGGATCTTGCTTTAACTGAGACAACACAAGTAACAGAGTGATTAGACTACTGGTATGCATTCCTAAGGCAGCATTTTTACCAAGTTGGCTTTTGGAAATTCCATGCAAACAACATGTATGTTTGCAAATAACTGAAGCTCTCCAGGGACATTTATACACATGACCTTTAGTTCACATCCCCTCCATAATGGAGGGGGTGTGTCCACATATCAGCTGGATTTACCCCAAAGTCACAGCAGCCTATCAGGGACCAGTTCACACATGATTCTGCTTTTCCCCGAATTACTGATGTGCATTCTAGCTTAGCCCAAATTATGTTCAGGGTAAAAAAAATCTATATTTGCTTGTGGCAATTTGTACCTGAATCTGGCTGATTTGTAGACAAAACAAATCACCCCTGTGCTCAATTGCCCAGATTTGAATACAAAACAAATCACCCCAGATTCAGATCCAAAAAATTCAGAGATTTGAACTTCCATTTTGTGGCCAACGTGGGTTGGGTGGTAGTGCCCAATGGGTGGAACCTACCACACAAATTTCAAAGAAATAGGGCAAAGGGGTGATTTTTAAAGAATTTTTGAAATTGGTGCATCTTTAAGCTTTTACCCATAGGGAATAATGGGGATTTCAGCAGCCTTAGTTATAACTCCCTGGCGGGGGGAGGCACCAGAGTGGCCCAGAGTGGATTGTGGTGGGTGGTAGTGCCTAATGGTGCAAGGAAGCTACCACCCAGATTTCAAAGAAATTTGGCAAAGGGGAGGTGGTGTTTTTTTTAAAATTGAAGTTGACATATCTTTGTTGCATATTTGGGACAGAAAAAGGGTTTCGGGGGCAGAAGAGTGGGTCAGATGGTAGTTCCTCAATGGGTGCAACAGCTGGAAAGCCACAGTTTGGCCATTCCTGTCACAGAGAGGCAACACACTAGTGGTCCTAGGCACTTTTCTGTTGGCAATGGAGACTTCCATAAACCAACTGGACCCAGCTTCCTAGATGGGCAATAGCTGCCTGGACACCCATTTCAAACCAAGACATTATGGTGAGATTACTCAGCCAAATGTGTCCCTGGACATTTCTTTGTGCTACTCACAGAGATACCATCAGGCAAATTAAAGGTGCAACAAGTACTACAACATGACTGCTAGTGTGGGCACTGCTTATGTGCATTTATCAAGTTGAATTCCGCTGTGCATGAGAGCATAAAGCCCTGTTCAGATTTGCAAAAGGAAGGCAATGTTGCATGTGTACAGTGCACAGCTTCCTGGGACGGTTCCCCCAAGATCTGTCCCAGACAGTGCTAATGCACCACCCTCCCTGCACTTGCCACACTCGCAGCATTTGTTTGAAGAGGCAAACCCCATAATGATGGCCATGATCAGCTAGCTGGGGCATCCCGGCCCTCCATTCACAGGAACGGCTACCATCATGCTTGTGGTGAGTATTTGCCTCTTCAGACAAATGTCATGATCATGGACAGCATGGGGAGGGTGATGATTCCTGATGCATTAGCATCAGGGTGGGACTTGCCAGTGCACTCATGGGGACGGGGGTGGCATGTCTGAAGAGGGCTAATGTATAAAACAACAAATGAGAGAGACAGGTCAGAGACAGATATATTTTTCATTTTGAGCCTGGGATAATCAAAAAGCCGGTGCCCCCAATCAGTGGACCTCTAACAGGAGTAAAGAGAACGTTGATTAAGTTGCTCAACATGCTTTAAGTCTTCATCAGGAGGGGCAAACTGCAAGTTCTTGTATGCATCTCTACAAAAGAAGTGTTTCCATTGCATTGAGACACACTCTGGGGATAAACAGCCAGGCTATCTGAGGTCACTTTTATACTCTTATAGGAGCAGCATTTATTCAAAAGAATTGTTTCTGGCTTGAAATAATATGTTTATGTTTCTAAACATTCCAGTTTTGTACTTTGCTGCGTGCAGCTCAATAGACATGCCTTTGTCAAGAACTGAGTGGAAACACATTTTCACAAGATGCTATTGTCTCTCTGTACAAGTGAACAAATATTTGAGTAGGAAGGGCAATTGCCTATTGTTGATAGCTGCCACCTGTTTGCTGGGCTTGCTGGCACTCTCTCAAATATGCACGAGATTGTACTGCAGAGATTTCAGCAAAAGAAATCAAATGGAAACTAACACTTGATCGGCATTCAACAAGCAAGTAAACATTTTGTTTGCTTACTTTTTTTTCCTTCAGCTGGGATAATTTTAGATCACACAGGAAATGTTTTAAAACTACACACACACACACAAATCTCTACAGGCAAGGGAAACTTTGCAAAAGTAGCTGTTCCTCTCATCTTGAACCAGGCCTCTTGTCAGCACACCTAGCAGGGCTGACCACTGGCACTTGTCCTCAGGATCCTCAGGGAGGTTTGGTGCTTTCGTCTGGTGGCTGCTGTTTGCCACAATGCCACAACATAGCAGCATTCTAGGGTATTGAGGACAGTGGGGGTGGCACCTGCCCATGTGGGATGCCAATTTCCCCATAATGCCCAGGAAAAATACTTACATTGGAGCATTCTGGAAGGGGGAAACGGTGTCTGCGGAGCGAAACAAGGAAGATTCATGCCAACTGCTGCCACCTGGGTAAGTCCCTCAGTGAACCTTAGCGGGCTGAGAGGGGAATACCTAACAGGAACATGTCTTGATTTTTCTTTATCCCTAATCAAGGTTGACTTAGACAGCCAACTAGCACAGACAATCAAACGGAAGGAAATCTTAATACCTCAACGGAAACAGGAGCTGTTGGTGGCATTTAGAAACAGCATCACTTATTTGAATATTAAGTATGCATTTCTTTCATCCTCTGCTTTTACTGCACAGAACTTATCACACTCATTAGTAACAGAAATATTTGTAATAATTTTCACTAGGAATAGTCTTTTAAGCCTGCCCTGTTTCTACTGAGTGTTCATATTTAATTCATTAATTAGTTAATTAATTAATGTGTGTTTGTCTATCAATCATATTTTTATACCACCTGATATGTACATCTCTAGGCGGTGTACAAAATTTAAAATATTTAAAAGTCACACATTAAAATACATGACACAATAAAAATAGAACAAAATTGTTATTAAAACAAGTTTTTAAAATTATTAAAATTAATTCTAATTAAAATCCTGTGAAAACAGGAGAGACTTGAGGTTCTTCCTGAAAACAAACAAAGAAGGAGATGCTTTTATTTCAGCAGGGAGCTTATTCCAAAGCCCTGGGGCAGCCACAGAGAAGACCCAGTCCTGGGTCACCACAAAACGAGCCGGTGGCAACCATAACCAGACCTCTCCAGAAGTTCGTAACAGGTGGCAGGGTTTATGATAAAGGAGGTGCTCTCTTAAATAGCCTGAACTCAAGCTGTCAAGGGCTTTATAGGTAATAACCAGCTCTTTGTATTTCACTCAGAAACGTATCGGCAGACAGTGCAGTTCTTTTTAAACCAGTGTTGTATAGTCCCTTTGTGTTGTCCTAGAGACAAATCTGGCTGCCATATTCTATACCAATTGTAGTTTCCAGACTACATACAAAGGCAGCCCCACATAGAGCACATTACAGTAGTCAAGCCTAGAGGTTACCAGCATATGTACCACTGTTTTAAGGTCATTCATTACCACCTCCAAGCAGGCATTTAGGGAAGATATGCCATTTCCTGATGAGGTTGACATTTAGATGTAGATCTGGGTGTCATCAGCATATTGATAATACCCAACAACAAACCTTCTGATGATCTCTCCCAGTGGTTTCATTGAGATGTTAAAAAGCATTGGAGACCATATGGAGCCTCGTGGGACTCCACGCTTCAGTTCTCGCTTAGCAGAACAACAGTCTCCAAGCAACACCACCTGGAATCTGCAAGAGAGGTAGGAGTGGAACCACTGTAAAACAATGCCACCCAACCCCATTCCCTCAGGCAATCCAGAAGGTTACCATGGTCAATGGTATTGAAAGCTGCAGAGAGATCCAAAAGGATCAGCAGAGTCATACTCCCTCTGTTGATAGCCAGTTGGAGATCATCCATCAGGCTGAACAAGGCTGTCTCAACCCCATAGCCTACACAAAAGCCAATTTGAAATGGGTCTAGATAATCTGCATCATCCAGAACTGCCTGAAGCTGAGAGGCCACCAGCCGCTCAACCACCTTGGCCAACCATGGAAGATTAGAAACAGGTCCATAATTAGCTAACTCTGAGGGATCCAGTGTAGTTCCCCCCCCCCAAAAAAGTGGTCTAATATAGTCTCCTTAAGGAGAGTCATCCTGCCTTCCCTCAGAGAAGCATTTATAATATTTGCCAGACACTCTCTGATAATATGATTATCAGACGAGATAAGCCAAGTTGGGCAAGGGTCAAGAGAACAGGTTGTAGGATGCACTATCCGAAGCAGTTTGTCCACTTCCTCAGGAGTCACAAACTGAAAATGATCCAATCTAATTGCATAAGAGAAGTTGCTGGACACCTCCACAGTAGACTCTGCAATAACTTGGAAATCCAGCTCGGCCCAAATATGAAAGATTTTATCCACAAAGTCATTAAAAATGTCACAGTGAATGACCGATGATTCTAATTTTAAATTCAAGGGGGAGGGGGTACATACTAGCCCCCTCACAACCCTAGTCAACTCAGCTGGATGTAAATTTGTGGAAGCAATGCGGACAGAAAAGAACTGCTTCTTTGCCACCCTCACTGCCAGAGCATAAGTCCTCAAATGTGCTCTGTGTTCTGCCCAATCAGTCTCATGCCGAGTCTTCCTCCACTTGTGCTCTATCTCGCCACTTCAGCTCCCCTAACTCATCTGAATATCACGGGGCTGTCTTTAAAGCAAGTCGGAGAGGACACTTAGGAGCTATTGTGTCTACTGCTCTAGTGAGTTCATCATCCCATCTTTGTACCAGGGTATCGACAGAATCATCAGCAGAGTCAACCCTAAACCTTTCCAAGGCTTCTTTGAATCCTATTGGATCCAATAACCTCCTTGGGTGAAGCAATCTAATAAGTCCTTCGCCCCTGCAGAAGTGGGCTGTGGCTGTAAGTTCTACCTTAACCAGATGATGAGCCATCCATGACAATGGGGAGATGACAGGAGTCCACCCACGGAGCACCACCCTGATCAGAGCAAAAGACCAAATCATTTTGACATTATGTATTGACATTAGAGTCCTCACTTGCTGAAATTTATTCATCCAATACTCTTCATTGTTAACGTTTCAAAAATATCACTTCAGTTTGTTTTGAAATGTTCAGATCGCCACTTGCTATATACCTATTCACACATTATGTTCAACACTTATACAATCTGTGTACAGAGTACACAAGTACAGCTCTCTGCGAGGTACAGTTATTCAGAAGTTAAGTTGAACATAGGTACAGTAGTATACCTCCTATCTGTACCATGCATTTGAGGGACATGTAGCCAAAGCTCATTTTTTAAATGAATGCAGGTAACCTTTCACACAAAAAGCATGTACAAGTGTAGACATCCAGACACTTGTATAACATAATGGTCATGTTCTCACATAATGTGGAACCACGAGTCCAGTGGACCCACAGTTCTGCCCCCCCCACCTTTGCATTCAGACAAAACAGAGAACAGCGAGCCTGCAGTTAGCGAGACTGCAGAGGGGAGGTGGGGACTTGCTGTGCAGGCTTCCTTCTTTCATGGAAGAAAGTTGGAGAAAGGGAGAAGCTCCCTCCCTCACTGTCTGAGGGAACACATTTGAGGGAAGCAGCCTGTGTTTCTGCATTCAGACATAATGCAGGCTGAGTTAAACCTCAGGTTGGAGTGCGAAACTCACTTCAACCCAAAGGTGAAGATTCAAGTTCGTAGAGTGGAGCCTCAGGCTGCCCTCCATGTGGAACCGGAGTTCCGAGGGGCTGGCATACATCTGGACATAACAATCCAGAAACATCTGCCCCATTCAACTCCGGTTCTACATTATGTGCAAATGCAGCCAATCAATAGGGCTTATGTTGTACCTTGAGCTTATCACAGGAAGGGTGAGATATACATGAATTAAATTGGTAATAATTCTTCCTCAGAACAGCATGTATAGTGTTCTCAGGAAGCCCAGAAAGTATGCCTTTAAAAGAAAAACTGTTAAAAACAACCAAGAAAAATTGAGAACTTTGCTTTATAGGAAAATACTACATCCTTTCTTCCTGCTGTGTTTCAAGTCGATATTCTGTGAGGAATATCAACCTTACACATGTACCAGGGAAGGGAGTTTAATCATGTTCCCTTGCACATTTTTCCCGATGAAAGTCCATCCCCTTTTATAGAGGACTCTCATAACTTTTTAGATTACTGGAACAGAAATTTTGCCCCAAATTTAAAGATATAGGGACAAAGGAAACTGCCTTATACTGAGTCAGACCATTGGTCCACCTAGCACAGTGAGTTGTCTACGCTGACTAGCAGCAGCTCTTCAAAATTGCATGTAGGCGTCTTTCCCAGCCCTACCTGGAGATGCCAGGGGTTGAACCTGGGACTTTCTGCATGCAGAGCAGGTGATCTATCACTGAGCTACAGTCTCATCCACTGTTCTCTTTAACAGGGATTCCCAGATGTTATTGACTACAACTCCCAGAATCCCCAGCTGCAATGGCTTTTGCCTGGGCATTCTGGGAGTTGTAGTCAACAACATCTGGGAATCCCTGTTAAAGGAAACTCTAGTCTCATCCCCTAAAGCAGTGGTTGCCAAACTGGGAGCCTCCAGATGTTGCTGAATTACAACTCCCGTCAGCCCCAGCTACAATTGTAGCTGGAAATGATGGGAGCTGTGTAGTTCAACAACAGCTGGAGGCTCCTAGTTTGGGAACCACTGTCCTAAGGGGAATATCTTACAGTAGAAGGCGCTCAACTGCAGTAGTCACTCATCCAAATGCCTAGCAAGGTGAACTCTGCTTAGCAAAGGGGACAATTCATGCTTGCTACTGCAAGGCTGTCTCTTCTCCCATGTAAGCATGTGCTCTCTCACTCTTTCTCATGTAAAGTGAACATGTATTGGATAAAGAACAGAATTAGGAGAAGAGCTGGTCTTGTGGTAGCAAGCATGACTTGTCCCCTTAGCTAAGCAGGATCTGCCCTGGTTGCATATGAATGGGAGACTACATGTGAGCAACGCAAGATGTTCCCTTCAGGGGATGGAGCTGCTCTGGGAAGAAAATCTAGGTTTCAAGTTCCCTCCCTGGCTTCTCCAAGATAGGGCTGAGAGAGATTCCTGCCTGCAACCTTGGAGAAGCTGCTGCCAGTCTGGGTAGACAATACTACCCAGTATTGGGTATGGACCAATGGTCCATACCCAATGGACCAATACCCGATGGACCAATGGTCTGACTCAGTATATGGCAGTTTCCTATGCTCCTAGGATTTCCAGAATTAAAATTCTTAGCAGGAGCCAGTTGATTAGCTTTTAGGAAATGATAAATGTGGTTTATAAAGAGCATCCTCCCATTTAAGAAGTTCTGAGCGAGACTACAATCCCCAGAAGCTCACAGGTTCTCCGAGCAGCTAGACAGGCTCCCCAGGCTCCCCTGTGTCACTCCTGCCCGCCCCCGCAAGCTCCTGAGTTCTGAACACTGAGCCCTGCACCAGTGCTGGATGGGCAGTTAAAAGCCGAGCAGCAGCGAGCTTCCCTGGGGCACTTCGCCATGATCTGATGCCTCCTGGTGGTGGGGGAATGGATTTCCAATGTGCATAGTCCCAGTACAACAGTGTGGCCATGTGCTTGCAGTGTCACAACTATTCAACCTTTTTATAATTCATATGTAATATGAATTGACTGGATAGCTGTACATTTTTAATTGATACCTTTAATAGAAAGTATATTGGAGAAAGGAAGAAAATCTCCCCCTTGGCCCCTCCCCAACTGCTCAGCATCACGGGATTTTAGCAGTGGTCTCTGATGCAGAATAAGGGAACTTGGGTAAAGTTCCATCCATGTACATTTTCATGCCTATGGATCTTTTGGACTTTGGCCTATTTAAGCACAAATGACAATGTACCTTTTATAAATATAAATTTCCTCTGTGGTTCTTTCTCCTTTTGGGATAGGCAGTATAATCATCAACAGTGCTATAGATGAAAGTGCAAATGTGGCTTTTATAAAGACACTAGATGATGAGGTGCACAAAGGAACACTTAAGGGTTCATGCCAAACATAATGGCATGTCCTCTCCACTTTTCTGCATGATGGGAAATTCCAAGAGCAATGCTCGAAACTTGCTTGCACTGGAAACTTATGGGGGTTTTGGAATATTTTGTAATACAAATATACCATCACACCATAATGAATGTGGACAGGCACTCCTACAGCAGGCATCAGTTCCCCAGAAAGAAACATGCACAGGTCCCACAAGGCCAGTTTGAGTTCAGTGCAACTAGACAGGGATTTTTAACAGAAGCTGTATTTGTTCAGCAATGGAACATTAAATTTCCTTCTTCACTAGCATAGTCTTGGTGTAATTGAATCCCCGGCAATTACATAGCCTCTCTATCTCTAATTCAAACTGAAAACTAGTTTTTGCTTTCTCTGTCCCCTGCTCTCTCAGCTGGAGGAATGTCACTTTCTTTAACCTGTAATGGTTATCTCATTCCAAATACTTGAAGGAGAGATCCCCAGCTATCAGGAGACCATCTCCTGTCATTAGCTCTAATTGAAGAACCATCAGCGGATCATCCTGGACCAATAGCCAGCCATCAGCCTAACAAAAGAAATGGTCAGTTAGCAGCTGCAACACCAATATAACTTTACTCAGCTGTGAACAATTTTCAAAGTACTGAGCTCTGTAATTTACTTTTAGAAATCATTATAGCCGATTTGAAAAGTTGTGGTAAGGCAGTCCTTCAACCTTTTGAGTCATTAAGCCTTCTGTCTTACTGATGTAACAGGAGCTGTGGTCTCTAAGCTTTTACCAGAATTCCTCAACAAATGGTTATGTACAGGTCAGGCTAGAACAAATCCTCTTCCTAATTACCCTGTGCTTCACAAACAGCTCTTGAGATCCAAATCTCCAGGTTGAAGGTCAGATCTAAGAATGGAGGAAGGCATTCTCAAAGTAATAATAAACATCTCCAAGTTCAGTTTCTCAGTTTCTCACTTTACTTTTGTTTGCAGGTATGCATAATGACTAGAAAATATATATTGACCCAAACTACAATGGTAGACCCCTTCTATATTCTACCAAAGACAACCACAGGGCTCTGTGGTTGCTAGGAGTTGACAATGACTTGACGGCACCCTTTACTTTACTGTTAGGGGCCTGCACATGTAGAAGTAGATGCATGACTCTATAAATTCAGAAGTCGTGGGCTGATTTATAGGTTCTCAACCTGTGATGCATGTACCCTGAGGGTCTGCAAGACACAGATGAGGGGAAAGAAGATGAAAAATAGACCCCGCTTGATTTTGCTGCTCAGTCTTTGCTACTGGTGGCTGCCTAGAATGAGCCCTGCCCCCTCCCATCTATGTCCTTTGCCCCTTCCTCTTCTCAAAATGAATGGCAAAAAATGGTGCACTGTATAATGTGTGGGGCTTCATATTTCCTATCAATAATTTAGTTTGCTGCACTTTGTGCAGCACTGGGTTCAGCCCCTCTGTTATTGCCCAACATCTCCTCTAGTCCAGCTACATCCTTGAGATGTGCACTCCTTGTGTAAAAGGTGGCAACCGTACCCACACAAGAGTGGACATCTCTCATAGCACAGCCCCGTACCCAGCCCTTCATCCAATATATGGCTCACATTACTATCAAAAAAATCAAACCCACTGGAGAACTGAGGTACTTCTTACATTTTCCAGAAGTTAGGGGGTACTTGCTTCTTAAAAGGTTGTGGAATACTGTAGGTATACTTGAGCACAAGTGTGAATCAGCCCTTGGAGAACAGCCCTTTACTTGCTCAGCTGATTTGTCAGAGTGCTGGATTTGCTCCTTCATTATAGACTGCGTCAGAGAGTCCCGTACAAGGAAGAATGAACAGAGAGTTCAAACAACTACACATAGGTTACTGGAACTGCCTACCTGATAATCCAGCACTAAGTGTGTATGTGTTGAATGCCTATGCATCATAAAGGCAGCAGATCAAAAGAAAGTGTGTCTGCTAAGAAAGCACTCATAAAAGATGAGGAGGCCACTACATCAGTCATGATGTTTCAGCATCTCCATGCCATGAATGTTCAGCAAACATTTGCATCTTCTCTGCATTCACATTATATGAAAGACAAATTCAATGTCCCCAAGAATAAGTGTGATACCACCACTCATTTCAATATGTTGATGATTTCAAAATAGCAGCTTAAGATCAGAGCAATCTCTCAGCAAGTTAGATGATGCAAAACGTGTTTTTTTTTAAACAGGAAGTTCTGGTAAGAACTCATCTGCCCACTTTCCTTTCACCATAATCTTAATTGAGAATTATAATCTTCACAAGTTAGCCCACTTCCACCTCAAATGTTCACACATCCACCATCATGGTTCTGCCATGACAAAATACACTGTTGAGGTGTCCCTACAACTATACCCAATTTGGTTCATATCAGTCCTGGCATTGTGAAGTTGATAGAGGGACACACACACACACAAAGGCTGTTCTCATGAGCAGCATAACCCAGGATAGGGCCGCCCAGCCTGGGTTATGTTGCTCATATGCAGCACCAGGATCCGCATGGATCCCAGAGCTGCCCACCCACCTAATCCCACGTTGAAGCCCAGCCTTTAGCCAAAGTTAAGAGTGCGAGCACACCCAGTGCCAGGATCATGTGCACACACAGAAACAGGCGCCATAGCGCCCGTCTCATGGAGGTGTCCTCCAATGCACAGCACTCAACATGTGATGAATTGTGGGATACGTGGAGGCCGGGACACATTGTCCCAGCCTCCGGAGAACTGCGCTGCATTCTCCGGATGCATTCCACTGCTTACAACTTTGAGGAAACAACTTTGAGGAATCATCTGGGCAGGGTAAGTTTTGTCTAGCCTTCCCCCCGCCCACCTGCCCTCCCTGCCTCTCAGGTGTGTGAATAGTCTTACAGAATGCGGGGCGATCCCATAAGCTTACTTTCCTTAAAGAAAGTAGGCTAAAAGAATCATGGATCTCACAATCCGTGAGAAGAGCTTCTGACAGGTCTGTGGGGAGAGCAGGTTTAGCCCACTTTTCCCGCAGATGAGTAGCCTCCAAGCCCTGGGTGGCCGGATCGGCCGTCCACATGACTGCCGGCTCTTGTCACGGAGCCAGTGGAGGCTGTAGAGATCAGGGGTTGCCCGGTCCCTGGAGGTATCAGGATGCCCTGCGTGAGCATACAGGGCATTCTGGAGAGACCACTGAGGCCAGAAGGCTGGCTGCAGCCACCCAGTCGGGGGTCTCTGGTTCTGACAATACAGTAGAAAGTGGGCTAGGTTCCCTTAGCCCGCTTTCTACTGATTGTGGGAATAGCTTCAGGGAATGCTAAATACTGCTTACATCATGAGAAGATTTTATAAAATAACACTTGGTATTCCTTTAAAAATTGACCTGTGGATTCTCCCCTAGATATTTTTAAAACCTTTCTTTTGTTATGTGATGCCCAGTATAAAGCAATCTAGATAGAAATTAAAACTATTTGAAAATAAGGTTAAACAATAAGTTTAACAACACAGCATTAAGAATGCTACTACAAAACACAGAGTTGCCCTTCGAATGTAAGCTGCTGACTACAGAGTAAGCTCACATTTTTCTCAACAGAGGAGAGAGAGAGAGATTTAACTTGTGTGTTTACTGTGTCTAAAGGTAAAGTGTTCTGTTGAGTCAGAGTTGACTCCTAGTGACCACAGAGCCCTGTGCTTGTCTTTGGTAGAATACAGGAGGGGTTTACCATTGCCTCCTCCCTCACAGTATGAGATGATGCCTTTCAGCATTTTCCTATATCACTGCTGCTCGATATATGTGTTTCCCATTGTCTGGGAAATATACCAGTGGGAAGTTGAACCAGCAATCTCTGGTGTGGTAGTCAAGTCATTTCCCCTACTGTGCCATTCAGTGGCTTCTCTTTACTGTGTCTAGGCAAGGTAAAAAGAGTCACAGTGTATACTTTGGAATCCCTCCCCCCTTCTCCCCTCCCAGGTTAATCCAGCAAGGAAGGGGAAGGCTGCTGAGGATGAGGAAGATATGACACGCTTCTGCCTTACAACAGTGAGGCTTGGGGCCTATTGCCCCAAGTCCTACAAGACCTGGTATTTGGGCCACAGTTTTGTGAGATCTAGAAGAAGTGGTGGGAACTGGTCTTATAAATGGCCTCATTCCTGACTTGACCAACTTTCAGGGTGGGCAAGCAGCACAGCCCATTATTTGGACAAGGGTGCAGATTAGGTTTTGGCTGGTCAGTCTTTGTGGGAGCTGGAAAGGAATTTTTAATGCCAGCACTTGGCTGTTGGAATGGGGTGGGATTTTATGCCTTCCCTCAGATATTCCATGTTCCATGTTTGGTCTTTTTTAGTTAATATGACCATTGGTAACCTTAAGTGGTGCAGCAGGGAAATGCTTGACTAACAAGCAGAAGGTTGATAACGGTTCGAATCCCCACTAGTATGTTTCCCAGACTATGGCGTGCTCATGAAAAAAGTCTCCATGTTCCTTCAATGAACTTGTGGGCTGTCTCTCCATTTGTTGGTATCTGCTTGTTTGTTCCTCTCCCTCTGCAAACCTGTCTTGTCATTGTTAACTGATCCATTGTGGGGGTTTGAATGAATACTTTTCAACTCATGCTACTTGTCAAGTGAACTCCATAAGGATTATGTGCACCAAACTGAGTACTTTGGAATTTGGAAATTAAGAAAACAGTTTGGATATAAATTGTTGTCATCCATTCATTTTTGCAAGCCATTTGCTACCAACCCTGACATATTTTATCTTGAAAAATCTAGAGCTTGATAGGAACAAAAGTTCCCATTGGTGGCCAGCCACACTGCACAGTAGAAGAAATGGAACATGGTCATTGTTCCCTCTGTTAGCCAACTAGCATGGAACAGACCATCACCAACCCAGCGAACATTCTGTATAAATGGCTGTCCTGTCCCATGGACAAGAGCCCATGAGATCTGGAAGGTGATGTGATGAGATGGGATAAGGCCAGGCAAGGCAGCTTGAAGCAGGACCACAGACAGCTCCATGGAACAAGCTGATCCAACAGGGATCAGAGGCAGACTGAGCTCTTAAGTACCTCTTGAGCTCAGACTACCCCTCCTAGTCTGTGCCTCTCTGCCTAGAGAGTGGAAGCCTTATAGAAGCAGTCTTCTGGCCTGGAGTCTGGCACTTCTAGGAACATAGGAAGCTGCCTTATACTGAGTCAACCATTGGTCCATCAAGCTCAGTATTGTCTACCCAGACTGGCAGCAGCTTCTCTAAGGTTGCAGGCAGGATTCTCCCTCAGCTGTATCTTGGAGATACCAGGGAGAGAACTTGGGACCTTCTGCATGCTAGCATGCAGGAGATCTAGAGCAGCACCATCCTCTGGGGGAATGAATATCTTACAGTGCTCACATGTCTTCTATTCAAATGCAAACCTCCCGCTCCTCTCTACCTGATCCTGCCTAGCCTGTTGTCAGCACTGATGTGCAGATATCGGGGAGTGTGATGGGGTGTGCAGATATCAAGGAGTGTGAACTCCTCTGAGGGCTCAGGTTTCAAGAGTGCCACCTTGGGGGCAGCCCAGGCTCCAAGGGTGCTGTTCTGGGGTGCTCCAACTCTGGAGGTCCTGCAGTCTCTGGTCTTCCAACAGGGCCTGAGGCTGGGTCCAGTGTTGGTCCTGCTTTTCAGGATCAGACTCAGA
Organism: Hemicordylus capensis; assembly: GCF_027244095.1. NCBI lineage: Eukaryota > Metazoa > Chordata > Lepidosauria > Squamata > Cordylidae > Hemicordylus > Hemicordylus capensis. Next base: position 92,228,373 of record NC_069659.1, on the reverse strand, counting down.
GTTACTAGCCAGGATAACAGCCATGACAGTGGCCAGTGCTGGTAGGAGTACAGGATAAAAAACTATATTTATATTCAGCAAATACAGACATGCTATCGACATGTCTCTGAGATCTAGTTTACATAACTGATAGTGATCATTATTATTTCCATACATTAGTTATATTTCCATTTAGAGATGCCAACTAGAACAGTTTGCATTTTTAGTGTTGCTAAAGTTGTTATTTTTATGTATTTCAAAACCTATGTTTATAGAGATATGTAAATTGTGTAAAACATATGTGCAGGAGGGAGCAACAGGAACACTGCAGCAGCAGCAGCAGTAATGAGGTGTCTCACTGCAGGAAGAATAATGAAACCCCACTAGAATGCAGAGAGGGTGAGCTGGAGGATGGAGGAAAAGAGCCATACTGAACAGGAAACTTATCTGAGTAAGAGAGAAGTAGGGCTTAAGTAGAGGCAGGAAAATAAATCTGCTGTTTATAGGAAGGTAACAGAAGTCCTAAAACTCCTTAGAAGCAAAACAGGTCAGAAACAAAGTATCCAAGTGAGGCACCCCCAACTAGGGATGTGAGAACCTACTTGAACATGGCTGGCTCGAGCAGTTGTCCTGGCTCTCCAAACCAAACCCAGTTCGGGGGTTCTAACAACAACAACAACAACCTTTTAAGAAGAACTAACCGCCTCTGGGGGCAGAGGGTGCTGCTGTGGCCTTGGGGAGGGGTGTCTGGTGGTTCTCCTTTCCCCCGCCAGCCTCCTCCCAGTCTCAATATGGCCCAGTTTGGGTGGTTGTTTTACAGGCTGTTTGGGACCGTTTGGGGCCCATTCTGGGCCTTTTCACATTGGCCGCACAACCATTTTGGAGGCCACTGTGCATGAACACTGGCTATCTGCATGACCCCAGTCATGCAGATGGCCAGTACACATGCACAGTGGCCTCCAAAATGGCCACTGCCAGCACAAAGAGACCCAGAATGGGCCCCAAATGGCCAAAAATGGCCTGTAAACCACCCAAACCAAGCCAGATTTAGACCAGGGGGAAGGCCGGCAGATGCAGGGAAAACCACCAGAGACCTCCCGTGGCCATGGCAGCACCCCCTTCCCCTCAATGGAGGCAGTGAGTTCTTCTTTAAAAAAAATTGTTGCTAAAACCCCTGGACCAGCTCGGGCTATGTTCAGGGGAGGAGGGCAAAACCAAACATGCCCGATTCTGTTTGAGTCTGGTTCGGACTCAAACTGAAGCAGGCATACTGGTTTCATGCACACCCCTAAGCCCAACCCTAAGCTGGAGAAAAGAAATAAGGAAGGAACTATAATTGTTTGTGATCTTAAGAACATCAACACCTCAGCAAGTTGTAGGTTAAGAGTTTTAATAGCACCCTGAAATCGTTACATTTCTTTTCATCAAAAACGTCTAACCATCAAGCATTACGAACTTGTGTTAAAACAATAAAACCAGTTATTTTAGTGTAATCAAGGGATAAGAATGTTTTCTTTCCTCTCCCATGTCACCAGAAGAGACACCCCACATTACCACACAACAAACCAGGGGGAGAAGGTGATTTTTGTCTCAGATCCTGCCAAAACAGATCTGAGTGGCAGCACTCACACATACATTAGCGATATTTCCATATAAAGATGCCAACAAGGAATTCCTGTTGCAACCTGAGTGTCAGGTAACAGGAAAAATAAAGTTCTTCCTGCTCTCTGAATATAATTATTTACAACTTAAGTTGCCATTCACACAATTGTTTTGTTCTTTTTTTTTTTCATGTTTACATTACATAGCCACTTGTCTTGTTTGTTTCACATTACCACTTATCTTATTCAAATTATGTGTCTGAGTTCAAACCATGATTTGGTACATCAGCATAGACGTTCTTAAATATTACATAGGACAGCTGCAATGAAAATCAACATAAATTCCATTAAAGCAAGAGAAGGGAGAAAAGCATGAATGTTAAAATCTATTAATAGTGGATTCCCTCATTCTGGTGAATAATGCCATTGAAGTCAATCCATGCTGAAGTAATTGGGCCTCCATTCAAGGACATGTTGCCTCATGTACAATCAAAGGATGAAATATAATATCCCACAGGAGAGCATCAAAAGAAAAGATCTCAGGACACAACAGGTGATCACAGGTTAGCATTGTGAGATCAGTTTAATATTTACAGAAAAGCTAAACAGAAGCTGAACTGGTGTCATGTAATTGTTAACAAGCTCTACAGCCATGAACTCACCAGGAATTGCTGTTGAAATGTTAGTATTATGGATAGATTCTGAACTCGTAAGAAAATGTAGGTCCAGATTTAAAGAACATCACCCATTGCATTAGGTCAGTTCTTGTACTGACAGTACTGAATCATTGCAAGTTTTAAGAAGTCTAAAGATCTATACAATTTCATTTTTTGGAAGTATATGGCAGGGAATATCTCAGGCAGCTGCAATCTGGATCTCATTCAATCCCTTTTTTCTATTGTAGGTGAGGAAATAGTCAGGATGGAGCATGGGTTTACTTCAAAAGGACTGTTCTTATTAGAAAAAGACTGTATACATATTACACATGTGCACAGTCAACAAGGGAGTGTTGACTGTGCATTTTTTCCACCTGCTGATCCCTGATTCCACCTATTATGCATATTCAGAATAACCTCTGAAAGAGTTTCTGCACTTAGGGACTGACATCCAGACTAATGAAGCACTAGTGCTGCAAGACAAGCATCAATATGTCACCAGTGCTTCTGAAGAGTTCCAGATTAATGTTGCACTGGTGCTTACATGGAGGGGGGAACATTTCAAAAACCTCCTGCTCCCCTGGAAGCCCTCTGTGCCACTCAAAATTATGTCAGTGAGGGCTGCACAACCCTCAGGGACATATGTTTGGGCGGCACAGATAGCTTTGAGGGGAAGGGGATGTTGTCAAATTTTGCTCTCTCTTTGGCTGCATGAGTGGTGAAGTGAAGTTAGCTGAACTCTACAGAAGTACCAGTGCCTCTCTTGCAGCAGTGCTGTGCCTCATTAATCTTGATGTCAGCCATAGTGGATTTAAAACCATAGAGGTTTTCAGTTGTTCTAATATTTAAATTGTTGTTTTAATTTATTTTATGTAGTGTAAACCATCTAGAGATGCAAGTTTGGGGTGGTGTACAAACATAATAAATAAACAGATAAATAGATAAATAGTTTGTTGGCATGTAGGCTCTTTCACAAGTAAGACTGCACAAAACAAGCCACTTTGAGTGTCTCGAGCTCAAAACAAAATGCCGTTTAAATAAAAGGCCTGTTTGAAGTTTGGAACAAAGCAACTCAGTTTCTATTTGAAATGTTTTGACATTTTGAGCACCATATTGGAGGCCTGTTTTCCCCTTGCTGATTGGTTTTCTGACACTTGATTCTGATTGGCTTGAGATATGGGGGTTTGGGAAAAAGGTTAAGAATTTGTTAAATATCTCCTGCTGGCCCATTTCTTTTGTGAGTTGGGTGGTAGTTAGTACCCATTATGCCGCAGACTAGCACTTGGTAGCCCTGCAGTGAAGGCCTTGGAAAGGATATTTAGATGCTGTGAAGTGTCTATACCTATAAAGATTAGAATCGATCAGACAGTGAGGCTATTCTCATAATTGGCTAAAATCGGGCTAGGAGAGCCTAGCCCGATTTTAGCAGACCATGAGAACCACCGGGCTCACAGGCGAGCCCGGTTGCCTTACAGCGGGTAACCCGCTTCTGCAGCCCTCCCCTTAGCCCAGGTTAGCGGAGTGAGTGCTCTGCTAACCGGGGTTTCTGGATCTTGTGTTGCCGCAGTGTGGCAACTCATGAGGAGACCCCCGACCGGGAGGCTAAAAAGCAGCCTCCCGGCTCCGGGCTCTCTCCAGCATGCTCTGTGCACTCGTGCAGAACATGCTGGAACTTCCGGGTGCTGCACAGCCCACAATCCCCACAGCACCTGCTGGCTCCGTGACGGAGTCGGCAGTCGTGTGGGCGTCCAATCCAGCTGCCCAAGGCTGCAGCCTGCTTGTGTGCAGGCTAAGCCCGCTTTCCCCACTATCCCTCTTGAGGCGGGTCTCACTTATCATGAGACCCGCCTCAGTGGTTTTTCCCTTGACACTCTTTGGATGCAAAAGCTGGACTTTGAAGAAGCAAGATAGAAAAAGTATTGCCACTTTTGAACTTTGGTGCTGGAGAAGACTTTTGAGGATACCATGGACAGCCAGGAAAACAAACAAATGGATCATAGAACAAATCAATCAAGAATTTTCACTTGAGGCACAAATGACCAGGCTCAAACTATCATACTTTGGACACATTATGCGGAAACCCAGCTCTCTTGAGCAGTCTATAACGCTGGGGAAAGTTGAAGGAAAGAGAAGAAGAGCATGACGAGCAGCAAGATGGATGGACTTGATTATGACAGCAATGAATGCACCACTGAGAGACCTAAAAGGCCAAGTTGAAGACAGATCATCCTGGAGAGTATCTATCTATGTGGTTGCTAAGAGTCGACACCGACTGATGGCACTTAAGCAAGCAAGCAAGCAAGCATCGATCATGCTCTACCACCCAACCCACTTTGTTGTCCCTAGGAGCAACCCATGAGGATCAATGGGGTGTTTTGATGTTTCCCATTGTTCCCTATGGTTGAAACACTCACAACATTTCAAGTTCTGTTTTGTTGAAACAACCGGGTCAACCACTGTTTCAACAAAATGTTTTGGCCGTCTATGTTTTGTTTTGAGCTTGAAACAAAATGCAAACTCCATTTAGTGCACATACCTATTCATAAGTTATACCAAACTGGTGCGACTGGCATGACCCTGCTCCCTTTGTCATGTGTCTTTACTGTAATGTGTGTGGAGTCCCAAATATTGACTTACTTACTTACTTACTTATTTATTTAGATTTCTATGTTGCCCTATTCCCATAGGACTCAAGGCAGCTTACAAGCAATAACATACAAAACAACACAGATCTATAAAATACAACATACATAAAATCATAACCACAACCTCATACAGTACTCATTACAAGACATAATAACTATGGATTACTGGATCACTCTATGACCAGCTATTTCAGAGACCGAACACCTGACAGAACATTTCCGTCTTGCATGCCTTACGGAAAGCCAACAAATCATGGAGAGCTCTGATATTATCCGGGAGACTGTTCCATAGAGCTAGGGACACCACTGAGAAGGCCCTGGTTCTCGTTGATTGCAGTTTATAAAATACATCCATTATGTTTAATTTTTAGTTCCGTTATGGTTAACAAATAATATTGGATGTTCCCACACTTTATGCCCTTATATTTGTATTTCACCTAGACCCCACCTATTAAAAGTCAATATTTAGTTTTCAGAGTTTGGGAGTCATGTAATGGACCGTCAGATCCTCTGAATCAGCTTTTGCACCATCATGTAAAATATGCCACGGAAGCTAAAGCCCATACATTCTTCAGCGAAACTATCCACCCCCAGCACATTACCTCTAGTGACTGTTGCTGGTGTCTATTTCATGTTTCTTTTTAGATTGTGAGCCCTTTGGGGACAGGGGTCCATCTTTTTTATTTGTTATTTCTCTGTGTAAACCTCCCTGAGCCATTTTTGGAAGGGCAGTATAGAAATCGAACAAACAAACAAACAAACTGTAGAGAGGATCAGGCTGTCTTACACTACTACAGGGGTTCTCAAACTTGGATCCCCAGCTGTTGTTAGCCTACAACTCCCATCATTCCCAGTCACAATGACCTTTATGACTGGGGAAACTGGAAACTGTAGTTCAACACCATCTAGAGACCCAAGTTTGAGAACTCCTGCACTAATATTTCTAGGCAGTGTTAAGACTATAGAGCAGTCCCATTAGTGCTTAAGGATTTCCAAACACAAGGAAACAGTGTTCCCTAAGGGAGCTAGTTGGAATAAAGTGTGTTAGCACTTTGTATTTCTAATGAAGAATATTGTGGAGGAAAAAAATACTGTGCAGAGAGATTAAACAATTAAACAATATGTGTATGCAGCTGCACAAAAATAATCACTTCCTCTTATTTCACCCACTCCCCACAGTATTTTTGATAACATGCCAGATTTTGATCAGGTTCACAAATTCAATCTGGGGAGGGGAAAGTGAGGAAGAAATCAGAACTTCACAACCAGAGTCAAACATTTCACAAATCAAAGTGCAAGAATTCATTCTCTCTCTCTCTCTCTCTCTCTCTCTCTCTCTCTCTCTCTCTCTCTCTCAGCAGATGCCTGTTAACATTTTATTACTTCATCCATGTTTTACAAAAAGGCATTCTCATAAGTCTTTTTTGGAAGAGAACATCAAATGAAGATTCTTGCTCTCAAGGAGCTCTGCCAGTTGGGAGCTGGGCCCCACTCATTTGTGCCGAATAATGTTGCTCTTTGAGGATCAGGCAGCTGAAATGATGCAGTGAAAGAAGAAAGCAAGGGGAAATAAAGCCATTTTCACCTTGTGGATATAGGTATAAATAGAGAACAAAATACAAAACAATAATATTGCCAGACCAAATGAAGAAGAAGAAAAACCATGAAAACTATAACCTACTCCAAGATATATAGGTTGCCATACAGAGCAAGGATGCACCTGTTCAGCGAGAGAGCAGCCTAACAGAACTTCCTAACTGAGCCTTGTGCAATGCAGCAATTTCTGCCCACAGCTCAGCCTTGATAAGCTGTGTGTCTGTCCTGTGCCATCAAGTAGGTGGCTGACATACAGAGCAAAGATATACCAATGCAGCAAGAGAGCAGCCTAACAGAACTTCTCAACTTACTGCACTGGTGCAGCAGGGAATTAGCAATGTTTGACAACTTACCCTCCCTTGTACTACAAATAAGGTTGAATCAACTATTATTTTCATGTCAATGCATGTATTGCTAATCCACAATTATCAAAGTCTAATCTTCTTCTTAATGTGCTCGTTTTCTATAAGTACAATTTTTTCACACAAGATAGTATTCAAACATACAGACTTCCACCCACAACCTCAAGAGGTACCACTCAGGTATGGTTCCGGATAAGTTTTAGGACCCGATGGTGAGCTTTTTGACTAGACCAGACCTAAAAGCAAGAGCAAACAAGAGAGGAAAACTGCAAAGTACACTGAAATTGTATTTGTTGTGGTTTAGGCCTAATGCATTTTGAGATACTCTTCTTCAGGGACAATGATCAAGCAAATCTGCTTTCTGCATTATCAGTTCTACTGAAGAAGAGAATCCATTCCAAACATGTTGGGCCTAATCATTTTTTTTAAAACCTAGTGCTTCTTAGGGTTTTCCTCTCCTGTCATTTCTGCATGGATGACCTCTCTCCTTTTCTAAATTTAAAGTAAAGGTAAAGTGTGCCGTCAAGTCGATTTCGACTCCTGGTTCCCACAGAGCCCTATGGCTTTCTTTTGGTAGAATAAAAGAGAGGTTTACCATTGCCTCCTCCTGCACAGTATGAGATGATTCTTCTCCCTCTCACATAACACTAGAGAACCAGGGGTCATCCCATGAAATTGATTGCCAGGAAATCTAGGACCAACAAATGGAAGTACTTTTTCACACAACGCATAATCAACTTGTGGAATTCTCTGCCACAAGATGTGGTGACAGCAAACAACCTGGATGGCTTTAAGATTGGTTTGGATAATTTCATGGAGGAGAGGTCTACCATCAGCTACTAGTTGGAGGGCTATAGACCACCTCCAGCCTCAAAACCAGGATGCCTCTGGGTACCAATTGCAGGGGAGTAACAGCAGGAGAGAGGCCATGCCCTCAACTCCTGCCTGCGGCTTCCAGCAGCATCTGGTGGGCCACTGTGTGAAACAGGATGCTGGACTAGATGGGCCTTGGGCCTTATCCAGCAGAGCTATTCCTATGTTCTTATGTTCTTACGCCTTTCAGCATCTTCCTTCCTTCCTTCCTTTATTTATTAGAATTATATACTGCCCTTCCGATACGGCTCAGGGCGGTTCACAACATGATAGAAACAATTAAAACAAATTAACAATTAAAATCAAACTATTAAAACACAATCAAACCAATAAAACAGCTAAAAGCCCTGAAAATCAGGGCAACAATTTAAAACAGTTTAAAACAATTAATCATTTAAAACTCTGGAAGGCCAGGCCAAATAAGTATGTCTTAAGGGCTTTCTTGAAGGACAGCAATGACCTCAGATTACGAATTTCTGCCGGGAGTGCATTCCATAGCCCAGGAGCAGCAACAGAGAAGGCCCGCCTCTGTGTCGCCACCAGACAAACTGGTGGCAACTGGAGACGGACCTCCTCAGATGACCTTAACGTGCGGTGGGGATCATGTAAAAGAAGGCTGAAACTATATTGCTGCTGCCTGATAGAGTACCAGCGAGGATTCAAACTGGCAACCTTCTGCTTGTTAGTCAAGCATTTCTCCACTGCACCACAAGGTCATTAGAAAAGCAATGGCATCTGAGTGAAATTAAATAGTCAGGAACATTAAAAACTCCTCCAACCAGCATGTGGAACTTTAATCTATACCTTTGTTAGCTAATTGACACTTCATGGGTTATCTGCTAGACTAGTTTGAATTGTTTTCTGTTCTTGTTTTCTGCTTCAACCCATGTGATTTTCTGACTGATAATTTCTTAGGGTCCCTATTTCCCCTTATCCTGCCACACCATATTATAAAATATTGTTTGCAATGGTTTGTAGTAGAGAAGAACTCCAAAGAAATGCTAAGCTCTGTGTGACTGGCTGTTTTGTTAACTTTGCTATCAGGTCAAACTTTGGGAAACTTTCAGGGAGGGTGTTAAAATCTTTTGTAGTTCCTCGCTGGAACCTGATGAGTGAGTTTTACAAAGCTTTTTGGCATAAGCAGAAGAATCCCAGAGTCCAACGTCATCCTGTCTTCTCTGTGTGCTCAGGCCAGATAGAAACGTGCCGCTTGGGCTTCCCCATACAGAGTTCCAGACACTGGAGTCACATCAAAACCAGGCTGGCTCTTGAGCATGAAGTGTTGGCTTGCAAATATGGCACCTGTCTGGGCCAAGAATGTCTGGTGTGCTAACCCTGCACCTGAGACAAGCCCATTTAGGCATGATCCCAGGCATGTGGGACTCCACATGAATAAGATTTTATGTATGCCCGTGTCATAGTTAAATCAGACCTCCAATTAACACTTCAAAAACAATTCTTACACCTTCCACATCTGTAAAGTAAATACTTTTATAATCAACATCCCAGCAGAAACTGGGCCAAATTAAGGTTGGTCTCAGAGCCGCAATCCACCTCTGCAGGGGTGGTGGACCTATTAGGATGGTCCGTCCGAAAAGGCTGCTGGGCCCAGTGGGATTTCAAAAGGCCTTGGAGGATTTTGATGCTGGTGTGGCCGGTGATTCTGTTGATGCCCTGGTGGGAACCTGGAACATGGAACTCATCAGGGCAGTAGACATGATTGCTCCTAAGCGTCCCTTCCAACCTGCTGCAAAAATGGCCCCTTGGTATACTGATGAGTTGTGGAGGCTGAAGCGGTTGGGTAGGCGACTAGAACGCAAGTGGAGGAGAACTCAGTATGAATCTGACAGGATACAGCATGTCACCCATTTGAAGAGTTATGCGGTTGCGGTGTGTGCGGCAAAAAAGAGCTTTTGGTCTGTGCGCATTGCGGCTGCAGGTTCGTGCTCAGCAGAGCTATCCCGGGTTGTGAGGAGTTTGATTTCTGCTCCTTCTACCTCAAATCAGTTCCCGGGGTCGTTCTGCTGTGATGCCTTTAATGGGTTTTTTTGCAAACAAGATCTCCTGTATTCGGGCCGACTTGGACTCCACTGTTTTTGCAGGGTCTTTGGAGGAGGTGTCCAGCAATCCCTCTTGCAGTATTAGATTGGATTAGTTTCAATCTGTGACTCCTGAGGATGTGGACAAGCTGCTTGGGGCAGTGAGGCCTACCACTTGTTCTCTGGACCCTTGCCCAACTTGGTTGCTTCTATCTAGCAGGGAGATTGTTGGAGATGGCCTAGTTAATATCATAAACGCATCACTGAGGGAGGGTAGGGTGCCCCCTTGTTTGAAGGAAGGATTGATTAGACCACTCGTAAAGAAGCCTTCGATGGATCCCTTAGTGATTGACAATTACAGGCCAATCTCCAATCTCCCTTGGTTGGGCAAGTTGATTGAGAGGGTGGTGGCCAACCAGCTCTAGGCAGTCTTGGAGGAAACTGATTATCTAGATCCATTTCAAACTGGCTTTAGGGCTGGCTATGGGGTTGAGACATCCTTGGTAGGCCTGATGAATGACCTTTACCGGGGAATCGACAGAGGGAGTGTGACTCTGCTGATTCTTTTGGATCTCTCGGCGGCATTCGATACCGAGAGATCCAGAAGAATCAGCAGAGTCACACTCCCTCTGTCGATTCCCCGGTAAAGGTCATCCATCAGGCCTACCAAGGCTGGTAGGATCGCCTGGAGGAGTTGGGGATAGGGGGCACTGCTTTGCAGTGGTTCCGCTCCTATCTCTCAGGTAGATTCCAGATGGTGGAGCTTTGTGACAGTTGCTCCTCAAAATGGGAGCTGTTATATGGAGTCCCCCAGGGCTCCATTCTGTTACCAATGCTTTTTAATATCTACATGAAACCACTGGGTGAGGTCATCAGGAGATTTGGTGCTGGGTGTTATCAGTATGCTGATGACACCCAAATCTACTTCTCCTTTTCATCTTCAGGAAATGGCACTCATTCTCTAAATGCCTGCCTACAGGTAGTAATGGGCTGGATGAGGGAGAACAAATTGAAGCTGAATCCAAGCAAGATGGAGGTGCTCATTGTGGGGGCTCAGAATCTGAGGGATGAGTTAGATCTCCCTGTGCTAGATGGGGTTACACTCCCGCAGAAGGAGCAGGGGTACAGCTTGGGAGCACTCCTGGACCCAGGCCTCACCCTGGTATCTCAGGTGGAGGTCATGGCCAGGAGTGCTTTCTATCAGCTTTGGCTGATTCGACAGCTGCGTCCATTCCTTGGAGAGGATGACCTCAAAACAGTGGTGCATCAGCTGGCTTGACTACTGCAATGCACTCTACGTGGGGCTGCCTTTGTACGTAGTCTGGAAACTTCAGTTAGTTCAGAATGCGGCAGCCAGATTGGTCTCTGGGCAACCCGAAGAGACCATATGATGCCTGTTTTGAAACAGCTAAGCTGGCTGCCCATATGTTTCTGGGCAAAATACAAAGTGCTGGTTATTACCTTTAAAGCCCTGAACGGCTTAGGTCCGAGTTATCTAAGAGAACACCTTCTTCTACATGATCCCCACCGCACGTTAAGGTCATCTGAGGAGGTCTGTCTTCTGTTGCCACCAGTTCGTCTGGTGGCAACGCAGAGGCAGGCCTTCTCTGTTGCTGCTCCTGGGCTATGGAATGCACTCCTGGCAGAAATTCATAATTTGAGATCATTGCTGTCCTTCAAGAAAGCCCTTAAGACATACTTATTTGGCCTGGCCTTCCAGAGTTTTAAATGATTAACTGTTTTAAACTGTTGCCCTGATTTTCAGGGCTTTTAGTTGTTTTATTGGCTTTATTGTGTTTTATTGGTTTGATTTTCATTGTTTCATTGTTTCATTTGTTTTAATTGTTTTTATCATGTTGTGAACCGCCCTAAGCCATTTTGGAAGGGTGGTAAATAAATAAATAAATAAATAAATAAATAAATAAATAAATAAATAAATGAGTTTTTTTTAAAACTGACTAGAATTTAACCAATATTAAACTACTCCATTCTCATAATTTGCTTTTGACTATTGGAATGCAAATGTAGACTGTCAACTGTTACATGTTGCTTTTTGCTGGCTTTGACGCCTTTATTTATCTCATTTACACATTCCAAGTAGATTTATTAATGCCAGTTCAGTCATTTTCCAACGTGGTGTATACATCTCCTGTGTATGTTCCACTACAGATTTTGCATGGCACATTTGGTTACAGGAGATCTATAGCAAGAAGCAGAAGTTTCTGAGTTAGAAATCAAAGATCTTCTCTGCCTGCTTGGCAAAAGGGTGCAGCATGGAAATTTGAGCATAGCTTTAGCTAATGTGAGACTAGAAACCACTTAACACCAAAGGTGGCTACATGCTTATAGAAAAGCTTGACTGTCAATTAAAGTGACCTGGGAAGGCAGGACAGTAGACCAGGTCAAGTTCAGGCTTGTCATAGCAGGACAATACATATCTGGCTTTGTTCATTTCCTTGGATAAGCAGAAACCAGAAAACAAGGCAATATGCATTCAAGCAGGAGCATAGGGAGGTTGGTGGTGGCCCGTGTGTGGCCGCCACTGCGGCCCCATGACCCCAACCTCCATATCCACTGTGTGTTTTTATGTCTTTTAAAAGTTGTTGTACACTGCCCAGAGCCTCTGGATGGGGCAGTTTATAAATGTAATAAACAAATAAACAAATAAATAATATCTGACATCATACATGGGGGTGTGGTCTCCCTCCCAAATTGGGCCGCATGGCCCCGTTTAGAAGGGAGATTGGCTCACGCTGCATTGTGTTGGAAATTCTCTGTGGTGAGAGAATCCCTTTCTCATTATAGCAGAGTGCACAGAGGCACAACACAGCGTAAATTTAGTTAGGCATGCGTGTATCCTGAGAGTAAAGTAACTTGGAGCCAGTTCATAGTTTCAAATCAATATAAAAGGCATTTATTAAGGAACTCCATTCTAGATAGGAAAGTGAGGAGTTAGGATCTCTAATCTATCTATCTAGCTGGATGCAGATGGATTCTGCATCTTCTCTGCACATATGGTGCAGGGAGAGGAGCTTGCCATGTTGCAAGGTAGAAGGGCAGGTAGGGAAGAGAGAGAGGAAGGAAGTTAATCCCTAAGAGTACCAATCTACATTTCAAAGGGATAGTGTCAGAGCAGTGGAGAAGGGGTGACCAATGTCTTGACCCTCTAGCCCTCTGACTCACTAGTCTGTCCTCCACTGTCTGAGACAAGAGACAGCGCAAAGTCCTTTAACTTCCAACACATTGGACAGCGTGACCGGAGTAACTTTCCGTGCCTTAACTTTCCATGCTATTCCATCCGTGCTGCCAATGCAGCATGGGTCAATCTCCCTCCTAAATGGGGCCGCCCGGCCCCATTTGGGATGGAGATTGATCGGTCCCGCTGCATTAGCAGTGAGATCAGGAGTAGCTCTCACATAGCTAAATGAAATGGAGGTAGTCTGGCCCATAGCAGATGTAGGTTTAACAAAGCATTATATTTAACTCCAAAAGTCTAATAGAACATAGATTCCACCCATGTGACCACAGACTTCTGAACCTTGTGAATAGTATGGGAAGATGCCATTGTGTACCTGCCTCTACAATACTAATGTCAAAAAGTATCTTTGTTTCTTAGGTGTTAAGTTCATTAGGGCTGAGCTAAAATGGGAGCATATTTAATAAAATCCTGCTTGTGTGAAATGCCCTACTCCACCGACTGACACACACTGTCTCTGCAATAGTTGGAAGGTGCTATTAAAAAATGTAAAAATGTGCAGAATTCAGAGTGACAACAGGAAAGATTTCCCTCATTCTGATTTGACTTTGTGACATCATTACAAGGGCAAATCTGATTGGTTAAGTTAAATCATCATGAAGTCTATTCAGAATTAGGATAATGCTTCTTGCTCTCATTGATATGGCTTTATGTCATCATCACAAAGTAGAGATGTGCAGAATGTTCTGTAGATGGAATGTTCCAAATTGAAATGGGCTGTTTTGAGTGCTCTGAGCTTGGAACAGAACACCGTTCAAATGAAGGGCCTGTTCTGAGCTCAGAATGGAATTTCCCTATCCCAGATTGGAATGTTCTGTTTCGAGTGCCATTTTAGACTCCAAAATGAGACTCTTCTGGCCTTTGCACATGCACGGCGGCCATTTGTGTGGGCAACACCACCACACAGATGGCCACCGTGCATGCGCAGAGGCCAGAAAAACACCATTTTGGATTCCAAAGTGGTGCTTAGAACATTTGAGTGTTCTGAGATAGTTCTGTTGGAACAACCGGCTCAACTGGTTGTTTCGATGGAGTGTTCAGCAGACTTTGCATTCCATTCCAAGCTTGGAACGGAATGCATGACCTATTCTGTGCACACCCCTATCACAAAACCAAATCTCACTTGCTGCATAGCATAATGTCATCACATTGCCTATAGCAAGGGTGGATATTAAGAAGCTCAAGAGCCACTGGTAGCTCCCAGACTTATCTGAAGTAGCTCTCCAGGGCTAATTTCTCCTTCCTTCCCTTTCAGAGAATAACATGGCACATTGATTGGTGAGCTGAGTAGGAGCATGGCTGGCTGCAACATTTTAAATCTCTCTCTCTCTCTCTCTCTCTCTCTCTCTCGTTCGCATCATGGAGGCATTTACTTTCTCTCCAACTAATTTCTCTCCATTTTCTTCTCCTACTAAGTACCCTATCTTGCTATCTTGCTTCCCTCCTCTCCTGCAGCAGAATTACCTGGAAACTCAGGGGTTTTGAAGTTAAAATTCCTTTTTCTGGAAGTGTAAATTTTTATACAAATTGCTATTTTGTGACTGGCTCTGTCTACTCAAGCCACCATTTTGTGACTGACACTACCTCCCCAAGCTGCTGTTTCATGCTAATAATAATTCCCAAGGCACTGGGGGGGGGAAGTAGCTCCCAGAAGCCTTAAATCTGCCCACCCCTGGCCTGTATGATCTATCATTGGCTGAGTTCATCTCAGGAAGAAGCCCATTTTGAGCAGAAGGGGGGATATGATGCAGCAGCTAGAGATGGAAAATGAGCTGCTGTGAACAGACAGTGAACACTATGCAAGAAAAATCAGCAAGATTGCCCTGCTAACTGGGCAAAGAGGCAACTTTTTTAAATGATAATCATCTTTATTTAGCAGGGGGAGAGCAACTGGCTCTATTGACCCCAAGCACAGTACCCCTCCAGCACAGGCGTATCTAGGGAAAATAGCGCCTAGGGCAAGCACTGAAATTGCACCCTCTGTCCAAACATCTGACACCCATCTTTCAGATAACTTTACCATAATATCAGCTGAAAAATACAAGTCAATGTAATCTCGTTAATCTTTTAATATTTCTAAAACTATTTCGCAGTGGATGTAGCCAGACCAAAAAATGCTGCAAAACTACAAATTTCAGTATGCTGGGGCTCATGAAATACCCAAATACTATGTGGAGGTGTACTTGGAAAACTAAACAGAAGTGCCTTTCTAATTCTCTACTATGCATTGTAGCATCACTATTACATACGTTTTAAAAATAAATGGTGAATTTGGCATTTCCCAGATACTCTGAAAATAATTAAAGGATATGCAGAGTAAACTGTGTCACTGCTTGGAATATATTCTAGTATTTCAGAAAGACAGTTAAAATGAGAGAAAGAGAGCAAGAAACTCCCAGTGGGCCTTAATACTAAGGATTTCACACTGATTCAAAGACAAACTCAGCATTAATAGCCATATTATGAAGACATCACATCTAACTCACTTATCACAAGAAGTAAAGTAAGAGCAAATGAATACAATCCTAGCTCATAAGTTTCAGCTCATTATTCACAAGCCCTGATTCTCTGTACATAGTGCCAAACTGAATATGTGTACAGTGACTTATATTATATTAAATTTAAAAAAAATACCTGTAGCCCCTTTGGGGGCTTCCTAAAGGCTGTGGGGTGGGTCTGCAAAGGTTCCCCCTCCCCTCGCTGGCCTCTAGGGCTTTGCAGGGACCATTTGAGCATGTGCAGTGGCCATTTTTAATATATATATTTAAAATTGGCTGCTGAAAACAAAATGGCTGCCGTGCATGCTCAAATGGCCTCTGCGAGGCCTGGCATGGCCTAGGGCCTCACAGAGGCCATTTGAGCATGCAGAGTGGTCTTTTTTTTCCTAGTGGCCTTAAAAAAAAATTTTTTTTTAATGGTGCCCCCTTCAAGTGGCACCCGGGGCACGTGCCCTGCCTGCCCTACCCCTAGATACGCCCCTGCCCTCCAGTGACTGTTGCTGGTGTCTATTTTATGTTTCTTTTTAGATTGTGTGCCCTTTGCAAACAGGGATCCATCTTACTTACTTATGTACTTACTTACTTACTTATTTATTTCTCTATATAAACCACTTTGGGAACTGTTGTTGAAAAGCGATATATACTTATTTGTAGTAGTTGCGGTAGTTTAAACCTCCCCCCTTCCCCTTCAAGCTCACCCTTTTGCACCAAAAATGGCTGTGTATCAAAATCTAGCACAGCCTCCCCAAATTTATTCATGAGGTTCATATTTTAAAAAGTAATCATCCATAAATAAATAAATAAAATTTAAAAATATACAATCTAAGGTGATTTATACACAAGTGAAGTGGTTTGAATCAGTCCTTTATGCAGCACAAGGGTTGGAGGGCAGAGTCCTTACCCAATGCCAAGGCCACGTGAGGCAAGTCAGGCTGGGAGTAGGGCATGAGCAGGCTGCTGCCCCTATATCAGAATAGGGCTGGCTGTACCATTGCAGCACAGCCACCCAGAGCACAGATACATTGCAGCATAGCCACCCAGAGCACAGATACACAAAGTGTTGCAAGATGTCAATTCCATCACCTCACTCCTAACTGCACAGGTGCAGGATTACCAAACATGCTAGCAGTTATTTCAGAGGCCAGCAGATGGGACCACGGAGTATACTGAGCAGCAAGCCAAAATGGCCTTGACTTCTGGAAGAGGGCTCAGTTGGAAGAAGCAATGGGATAGACGAGGAAGAGGGTGGCCATTCAACCTCTTCCTCCCCTGAAGCCTTGAGGCAAGATCAGGGTAGGAAGAAAAACAGGAAGCTAAGAAGTCTGTATTTGCCCCTTGACTTGACTACAAAATATCACATAGAAAGGGCATTCACACAGCTGAAAACAATGGTGCAGGGGGGAGGACAGGTGCGGAGGCAAGCTCCTACCTGCCTCCTCACACAAGCCATGAGCAGCAGAGCAGGAAGCCCAAGGAGGAAGTCTACCTACCTACACACACACACACGTAGAAGGGCACACTTGCAGCCTTCTACCTAGGTAATATCCTGAGGTAAAACCTCAGGCTACCTGGCAGGGCAGTGCTGGGATCGGCCTCAATCCTGGCGCTTCACAAAAGCAGCCCTAACCCAGTAGGGATGTGCAAGCCCAGGTAGGGCAGCTTGTGTGAATAGCCTCAGAGTAATCTCAATCTCAACATCTCCTATCAACAGGATGGCTGGATGTTAACAGGCTGTGTTGTGTATTGCCTCTTTAAGAGCAAAACCTAGAAGTCCTCAGGATGAGGCAAGCCCTGTGAAAGACCTGAGGGGAAAGTTTTACTTTGGCTGCAATGGTCTGTGTGAGTAGCTGAGCCTGTATGATCTTCTCAGGGCCAGAAGAGTAACCAGAAGCATTCCTGAAATAAGTTGTTTCGCCAGTCTTTTCTGCCCTGAGCCTTTCTAGTGAGTTGCAAGCTCCAAGAAATAGAGACATTAGGACATACTAGCTGGGCCGGGCACAGAGCATCTGTGCCTCTAGTTTGCCCACTGCCGCTTTCTCCCCCGTCCCCCGCCACTGCTTTTTGCCCACCTGACAGCCGTCGTCCTCGCCCACCCACCATCCATCTTCTTTCCCCGCCCACCCACCCGCCACCACCGCCATCTTCGTCTTCTTCCCGCCCACCTGCCATCATCATTTTCTTTGGCCGGCCGGCCGGCCAACTGCCACAATTTGCTGCAGTTTTCTTGCCTGCCAGCCAGCCAGCTACATCTACATTTTCTCCCCCATCCCCGTTGCTGACAGAGCCGGTAGTCATGTGGGCAGCCAGTCTGGCCACCCAGGGATGGCTCTCTGCTCGTGTGCAGGCTAAGCCCGCTTTCCCCACCGAGCCCAGTTAGGCTCCACACATTGATCGTGGGTAGAGCCTCCCTATGTTACAAATGGATATTTGACAATACATGTTTCAGAAATCTTTATTTAAGAATATTAAACAATGGTTCAAAGTAGAGTAAGCAACATTTTAAAATATTTCATTGTAACACTATACATATTTTTTTTTTAAAAAAGACACCAATAGTGTTAGTAACATTTTTCTAAAAAATACATTTCCCCCCGCTTTTCTGCAACTGTTTTCAAGCCCATCCTTAGATCTTTCCAAAAGCTTCCCTTCAAAGGTCCCCCCCCCCTTTAATTGAAAATAGCATTCCAGGGCAGAATATCTTCAAATTATTTAAACTTATAGCCTGATCATCTGTGTTGCAGGATAAGTGATGGTTCCCCTTTGCTAGACCTGCATATCAGGAAGAAATTATGCTGGAATCTGAATCAAGAAGCTGGTGGACTTTTAGGTAGGCATTTTGTGAAAGGGAAGACTTTCCCTTAGCACAGGAGTTCCAAACCTTGGACTCCCAGATGTTGTTGGACTACAACTCCCATCATCCCCAGACACAATAGCCAAAGGTCATTGTGGCTGGGGATGATATCAGTTGTAGCCCAACATTTGGCCACCCAGTCTTGGAACCCCTGCATTAACAAATTGTTATGGTAAATATATGGCTTCCATTGAGCTTCTTGCCCTGCTCTTTGCCAAAAATGACAAGAGGATTTAGGGCAATACTGGGTCTTTGTCTGCTTTTTCTTTTTCTTACCCCTTCAACCTGATCCTTTAGTCTTCAGCCATAGCATAAAAATTTACACTGGTCAAGTGGAGATAAGCTTCTATAGACAGTTGTGTTTGGATAACCCCTAAGCAGATTTGAGGATTCTACTTAGATGGGAGTCTGCATTGACTTGAGTGTATTTTGCTCAAAGCTTATCCCAAGCCCTTACTGCATTGCAGCAGCCATTTGTTGAGGCTGCCTGTTTGTACAAACAGCTATCTCTCAATGAAGGTTTTTTTAAAATGGATTTCTACTCTACTATTTTTTTCTCATAGAATGAATGGTATTTTCCTTTTCTTAACTAATATGAAACCTAAGCAAACAAACACCTTCCATTAAAAAGGGTACATAGCCCTTCAAACTTCTTTATCCTACGTAAGTATAGAACTAAACTATATCAAATAAATAGCTGAAGAAATGTGTTCCACATATCAACTGAAATGCAATACATTTGCTATGAATGTTGGTATGTGGTAAAAGCTTAAGAAAAATTCACCTTATACACAAAAATAGCTTCACCTAATAAACAAAATACTTAACAGTGAATTCCAATAATGAAGTAGATACACTTCACAATACAGCTGTTTAGACAAAACTTTGCTCCCTTTCCACTTATAGGGGGAGGGTTCAATGCAGTACTGTATAATGTTAGTTATAGGAAGTGACTGATGAGTAGTCAAACATTGCTTTGCTGTAAAAACATTGTTCTGCGTTCTCTGTCTCTTTGGTCTTCCTTCCTATATTGCTCTTCGAGTTTTTGCTTTTCTGAGTCCATACTGTACAGGGTACAATCTACACTTCTTCTGATTTTCTCAAACTGACTAAAATCTGCAACATATTTTCCACTCTGAGACAGAGAGATCACAGGCATAAACTCATAACCCCAGAAGATCTCTTCCGGAATATATGAAGTTCGGCTCTGACAGACAGCGCTTGTTGACTCTACTGTGGCATTCAGGAGGACAACAAGTTCAAAATCTTTTTCCTTTAAGTTGTGAGATGTAAGATCCCTTAAAGGGCTGCTCTCATCCAATATATGGTAAAAAGTCAATGGTAAAATCAAGAAAGGACTCTCTGATGAGGAATCAACATGGAATTTGACACTGGCTTGATTGAGCAGGATTCTCTCTCCTTCTTTGGTTTCATAGGTCTGTAGAAGTTTTCCAGTCAGCTGGCACTGAATTAGAAGACTCTTTCTCATATTTGCCACTCGGACCACAAGACAAAGCTGTCCATTGTGTTTAGTGATGACAGCACAATGACTAAATTTAATGGTCTCGGCCCGCTTTTTAGGTCTGGCAATTTTGGCTAGGAAGGTCCCAGTGATGAAGATCTCAATCAGTGTTGTGACAACCAGCTGAGCAACTAAGAGGAAAATGGCATGGGGACACTCCTCAGTGATAAAACGGAAGCCATAACCAATGGTTGTCTGGGACTCCAAAGAAAAGAGAAATGCCCCAGTTAATGAGTCTACATTCATGACACAGGGGATGTGCTTGCGTGGATATTTGTTCCCTTCCAGATCTCCATGAAGAAATGCAATGGCATAGTAAATGACTCCAAAAAGAAACCAAGTCATTACAAAAGTTGCAGCAAACAAGGTAAGTTTATATCTCCACTTCATGTCGATGACAGTGGTCCACAGATCCTGAAGATAAAGCAGGTAAATGCCTTCTACCTTGTCAATCCTCACATTGCTGTGACCACTTTTTGACACCACACGAGGCTTACATCTCTTCAGCTTTGCACTGATGCTGCCATTCACTTGTGGGGTATGTGACATGTTAATCTGGGTGGCCTCCATTGTCAGCGCCTCAGACCTAAAAAAGAGTGGGAGAAATAGTTATTCAAAAACAACAGTAACACAGGTATGATAAATTTATAAATCTATATTTTAAAATCATTGGAATACTGCGATTGCATTACATTTATATAGTTAGAAAGCTGCTAGGTGTTAAAGATGTCAGCAGCCACATACAGTGTACATCCAAGTAAATTTCCTAAGCAGAAACTGTAATAGATTCCTGATTTCCATGTCAATATAAATACTATTTCAGGGTCTGGAACATAATTTTACCAAATCAATCCTGTATTGCATTCAACTACTCCACACATGTATTATGTATGGAAAGAAAGAAAGCGTTTTTAAAACCAATGAACTAAATCTGATCCAGACACAGGAAACCAATCTTTCATTAATACTAATACAAAACCAATCTGTTTGGTTTTGACCCTCCAAATCAATCCTGTGTCTCCCCTGAAAATGCTGGAAAAAGTTATTTTTAAAACAAACATTTTGATTGTGTGTTCACAGGTGGAAACACCATTTCTGGCTCTTCACTGAGCATGTAGTAGCTATGTTAGAGGGAAAGAAAATCAAGCAGTCTAGTGAATACACGGAAAAGAGTCTGGGAAATAAAATATTTGCACCTGAAAATCTCCAAGGCTCTTTACATCATGTGCCTCTCCAGTTTCAAAAAGTCAGTGGAAAACAGGAGGCAATTTACAAATTCAGCTTTCTAGCATTGTAAGGGCCCTGCCCTTAGTAAACACAGAAGACATTGGACCACAAAAATCTTCAAGTTTGTTTACTGTGTATCCCAGTTCAGTCTGGATGGAGATTAAATGTGCCTACGTCCAGGACTGAACAAAGCACACGGAAAGCTGGAGAAGTCTGTCTTTGCCAGCTTGATGAGACAAAAAAAAAAAAAGAAAGAAAAAATAACCAGTTTCCAGGACCAGACAGTGGTTACGTAGCACAAGGCCAGAGCAAGTTAACAGGAGTTTCCAATAACAAAACTTCCTGCTCTTTCTGAAAAACCCAAACTTGCATCCTTTGTACTCTGGTGGTTCGTGCAGCTAGTATTGTTTTGTTCCATTGTTTGGCTTCAAGTAAAAGCTTTAATAAGTGATTCATTTTTATGAACCACAGGAAAAAAATACCTCTCCCTTGTAGCTACTTAAAAGAACATTTCTGGAAACTAAAGACGTCCTTGTCGTAGACATGTGTGCCAGCCCAGGATAGCAATGTAATTATTCACTATTGCAACTTTCCTGTTTTGTCAGTAGAGGAGTATTTATGTTTACAGCCATTAGTGAGTAACTGTTGGCAGCCTGGAGGTATATGAGATTTTATTTTTATTTCCTATAGCAACTCACACTCTTAAAGCTGGGAATTGAGGTTCCCAGTAAATGAAATTCCGTGTGACTGTAAAACACACACACACACACACACACACACACACAGAGTGACACATCGACATAATAAACAGGAAAAAGAGGTTACAAAGCCCCAGTGAGGTGAACAAGAACAATAAAGTGAGGGCGAGGGGCATACAAGGGAAGCAACCCATCAGCAAATGCTGTTTAGACAAGCTAAGAATTCATACATGGAACTGAGGAAATGCAGGTCATGTAACAAAGGACAAAATGCCTGCAAGGAAAATCATTAGGGAAAGCAAATGCATGGCATGTCAGAATAGACAACATTCCTGGAAGGAAAATCATTAGGGGAGCTAGTAAATGGCACAGATAATCAAGAGGGTCCACTTTGGAGACTAGACTTTGGATGAGAAAAGATGCTGCTATTTAAAAACCTCAACAGAGAGCAGTCCTGACTCCTGAAGGTTCCTTTCTCTCTGCTCCCTGAGAGTGATTCTCTTTTTTGCCCATGTGCTCAAAGCAAAGTTGTGTATGTTCTCAATGGAGCAAAGCTTGGGAGCTGGAGTGATATAGAGATTATAGTGCTGAACTAGACCTGGGTTCAAATCCTCACCCAGCTGTGAAGCTATCTGAATGCCCCTGGGCTTGTCACATTATCATTCACCCTAATCTACCTTGCAGCCACCTATGGTGCAGCAAGGAAATAACTTGCCTACTAAGCAATAGGGATGTGCACAAAAGCACCTGGTCTGATTTGGTTTTGGCCCCCTTTGAACTCCCCCAATTTGGTTTGGTCGGGGGGGTTCAATGAGCTTCTCCAAGGTGGGAGGGGTCCACAGGGCCCCCCCCCCGCCAGCCTCCTGGGGATTTAAAACCTACCCATCAGGGGCATCTTTGGCCCTTTCCGGGCCTATTCCCTGGCACAGTGGCCATTTTGGAGGCCGCTGCATCTGTGCAGTGGGAAGTAAGAAGTGGGGTCCCCCAAGGTGCGTACTGGGACCTGTGCTCTTTAACTTACATAGGAACATAGAAAGCGGCCATATACTGAGTAAGACTATTGGTCTATCTAGCTCAGTTTTGTCTTCACAGACTGGCAGCCGCTTCTCCAAGGTTGCAGCTGGTTTTGACCTTCATAGCACTGCACTGAGGTATGACTGCATTTGCTCATGAATCTGCCATTGTACTCCTTTCTCCTTTCAGGCCCTGTTCTTGGCCTCGTTGCTTAAACAGATCCAGTTGGCAGGGACTAGGGACAGGGCTTTTTTAGTAGTGGCCACTGATCTTTGGAATGCCCTCCCAGAGGATCCAGTGTCTCTCCCTGGTGTGTTTTTAAAAGAGTTTGAAAACCCAACAGGCATTTTAAATCTGATTTAAATTGGTTACCCAGTTTAAACTATTTAAGCCTCTGTGTCATTGCTTTTGATATTTTGTTGCTGTTGTCTGTTATATCTGTGTTGGTTTTTGTCATATTTTATTGTTGTGGTGGCTTTTATTGTAAACCACCTCAAGCAGCAATGTGGTTGTTGTTTTTTAAAATAATGATGAATGATGATGATGGTTATGGTGAGAGCCAGTGTAATGCAATGATTAGAATTTTGGACTAAGACTGGGAGACCCAAGTTCAAATCCCCATTCAGCCATGAAACTCACTGGGTGACTCTGGCCCAGTCACTTCTTTCTCAGCCTAACCTACCTCATGGGGTTGTTGTGAGATTAAACATAACCATGTTCACCACTCTGGGCTCCTTGGGGTCAGAGCAGGATAGATAGATAGATAGATAGATAGATAGATAGATAGATAGATAGATAGATAGATAGGAAGGATTATTTGGGGAAGAAGATGTCAGGCAACAGGAGTCCATACCCCACTCAATCTTCCTTCCCCCTACGTCTTTCTCCCTCTCCCCCTCTCTCACACACCCCAGATTTCATCACAATTCCATGAGTTTACCATAGAAGAACACACCAGCACAGATGTAGATTGAAAACAAACCCTTACCTTCCCCTGGTAATTAAACATTTGTTCAATTATTAAAAACAAATATGCGGTGGGTAGGTGGGCTATATTGCCATAGAAAGATAAGCCTCTCAAGAGGAAGGGACTTTTAAGCCGGGGGAGCAACCATCCAGAATGGTTCTTGTTGTGCCCTCATTGCCTGGATGTTGATCCCACACACTCTCAGGCACTCTAAACAGACCTAGAGCCACCTGATGGGGCAGCAGGGAAATGACTTGATTAGCAAGCCAGAGGTTGCCGGTTTGAATCCCTGATGGTACCTATATTGGGCAGCAGCAATACAGGAAGATGCTGAAAGGCATCATCTCATATTGCATGGGAGATGGCAATGGCAAACCCCTGCTGTATTCTACCAAAGACAACCACAGGGCTCTGTGGTTGCCAGGAAACACCGACTCGACTGCACACTTTACCTTTACCTTAAACAGACCTAGCTGGGACATAAAGGAGAGCTGTAGGGCCCAGGCTCTTTAGGACTTTCAAATGGCAAATTAGTCCACTTTAACTTTTGATGTACATAATGGGCTTGGAGAGGATTTGTGAAACGGAAAGACAAGGCATTTTTCTTCAGGTGGCTTCAGACTGTCCCCTACAAAGAGCAAGATTTCAAGCCCCAGTCTGTCCCTATATCACCAGCAAATACAACAGACCACACTGTCACTGTCGCCTTTTCACTCATTCCTTGGCTGCAGCAATTTTTCATTTTCTAACTGACATTTTCTGGCAGTGTCTCCTCAGCAATCAACGCTACAGAGTTATGAATTTTTGGAACTTGATCTATTAAGTAAGTATTAGAATAGCATCTCACCAGTCCTTGGTATCTTCCTCTCTCCATTTGTGTTCCTTTATTAGGTAACATTCATGTATCAGTTTAGTCACTTCCTTTCAGCTTCTGGAATGGATCCCGTCCGATCCTGGCCTCTCCCCCCCCCCCCCCGACTTCCTGCATTCTGGTTTTTTCATCATCTCTCTTCTCATGTGATCCCGAATTCCTGTTTATATCTTTAAAGCCCAGAGAAATTCATGTAGGTTTCTTTTGGCTGAAGGACTTCTCGTCTTTCCTCTGCCATTTTTGTCAAATTAGTAGATTGCCAGTAGATGTTGTATCAGGCCTGCAGATGCTCCATTGTATTATTGTACTGATGGTAGCCAGTATTATTAGCTGTATCAGAGGAAAGGACCTGGAGGCAGGCTATAAGCTGGACCTCAAAGGCAATCCTGATCCCCACCTCCTCCCTCCCAGCTTGACTGACTTGTGCCTGGAAGCATGAAAGAGTGCATTCTTTCCAAACCTCTGTTTTGTTTATTCCAATATTCTGTCGTAACACTGGATATTCTGGTTACTCCTATAAATGTGCAGTCCATTTTCTTAGTCTTGTCAATGTCACTGACATATGGTAGGTCAATGAGTTCCCCAGCCTGATTTTGAATTTATATGGAAAAGATTCCTTTTGCCAGATAAGAATTCTCCTTTTGCAGGCATCTGATGTTCCCTTGTTCTTATCCTATGAGACAGACTGAAAGGAAATGATGGCTCTGTCTTGGCCATATTAATCTCCTATGATGTATATGGTGGGAGTAAATACATTCATGGCAAATGCTTATATGAAAATTGTGGCGTTGGGGTATGAGACTAGAATAAAATAGACACAGATCCCCAGAACCCAGGAAGATCAATCTTGAAAGTTGGCAGGCATCAGCAGGCAAATAGAGATCATTTAGAGTCATATGGCAATATGCCTTAATGGCAAGATCATGGTGAGCATGTATGAGGTGTGTGTGTGAGAGTGAATATGAGGGGGGGTGCACATGTGCACTATAAACATATGCCTCTTCAATACCACCTTAATCACCATGGATCAATGAATCATGGGAAATGTAGTCTGGTGAGGTGCTGAGAATTCTCTGATCTCAGCACCCAATCCCCACCATGTATACAGAAGCACAATTCCTAGGAAGAGGAAACAGTCAGGATGGAATAGCTGATATATGTCTAATGCCAGTATGCCCTGAATTGTTTATGATTTTGCAAGATGTGCTTTGCAGCATGTGGCTCTCTTTCTTGAGTCACCTATTAACTTTCTGAAGGTGTTTGTGGCTAGTAGCTCATCATATCAAGAGACAGGCTTCAATATTTTAAATAGTGTTCTGATTTTAAATGTACTTCTTTACAGCTATATAAACATCTTTCACTTGCCAGTTAAACAACATAGTGATTTAACTTAGTAGGTCATTCATTAGCATCAGTTATTGGATATCAAAGTATATTCATATAGTTATGCTCAGAGACTTCTGTTTGGTAGTTAGCCAGCTCAGAGGAAGATTTTAAAAAAATCTTATGCTTACTTGGAAGAAATTTATGTACAAAGCATGCAGTCAGCCTAAGAGGTTTATGGCACATAGCCTATGCTCATAAATCATTTCTTTTATGAGACAAATCCATTGATTTCAGCTAGATCTACCCTTGGATAAAGATTTTAGGACTACAGCCATAATCTATGTAACATGGAATGATTTGCTTATGAATATTTTTTTTTAGTGACCAAACCGTAGAAGTATATATTCAATTCTTGTTGTTCTGGATTTCTTCATGGCAATCAAATGCATATTTAAATAAATAAATATTATAGTGACTCCTTTACTCGCTATTTATTTCAATAACAGAAGTTACACAAATGTGACTGACAGAGAGACAAAAACTTTATGCAAAGAGTCCCTCCTTCCAGGCTGTGTTCAGATTATTTTTATGAATGACGTATCAGAAATTAGTGACAAAATACTCAGGATTCTTTCTTTCTTTCTTTCTTTCTTTCTTTCTTTCTTTCTTTTCCTCTCTCTCTCTCTTGGGTTTCCAACTTCCTTGCATTCAAACACCTTCACAGCAGATGTTCATTAGCCCACCTAGACATCCAGAGCAGAGCCCAGTGATTTTCCACCTCCTTCTTACCCTTGCCCCAGTTCATGCTGTGTGAGGATTACCTGCCTCTTAGTTTCAACAGACACCGGCTCACCAAAAGGCTAAACTTTCCATTCTTGCAGGCCCACGTGCCAGATATAAACTGCAGATTACAAAGAGATCTTATCAGCATGTGCTTACAAAAACCATACCCAGCGCTTCAGTTCCATATCACTTTACATCTTCAAAGTGCTAAGCAAACATTAATTAACCCTAGCCATAGTCCTGTGGATAAGGCAAGTATCTATATCCCCATTTTACTTACATAGGAGGAAACGAGCCTAGTGTGATCACTTTCTTATGCAGATCCTTGTAAGGACTGAGCAGCAGAGCCAAGAAGAGAGCACAGGCATCGCCATTAGTTCTGTTCCCCATTCGCTACACTCCTTTCAAGCTATCCTTGATTTTTGTGGTGCCCCGACCTCCTCTTTTCCCATGCTTTGGCTTCCCATTTCTTTTCGGTATATGCACAGTGCTCCACTTGTTAATTAAGAGCTACACATAGGCAAGTGCCTTGTCCTGCTACCCTCCAGTCCATTGACCTGTTAAGCTCAGCATATTCTTTGCTCCCTTCAATTAAAATAGCTTACTTTCATCCAGGATGGTGAATAGTTGGCCAACTCTACCACCATCTCTGGGCTTCTTCACATGGTGCGCTGAGCCATGATCTCATGGATACTGCAGTGTGTGTGAAAGCAAAGCTACTTTTAGGTGACAATCCACATTTCTGTTTAAAAGCAGCCAAGGTGGCTAATGATACCATCAACAGCATGACACTGATATAGAAGAATGAAACAAATGACACAGGAAGCTGACTTATAGCATTAGTCCATCTAGCTCATTATGGTGTACACTGACTGGCAGCAGCTCTTCCAGATTTCAGTCAGGAGTGTCTCCCCACCCTACTTGGAGATGCCAGGGTGTGAATCTGGGACGTTCTGCATGCAAGCAAATGCTTTACCACCGAGCTATGGTTCCATCCCCTGAGGGGAATATATTACAGCATTTCTCACATGTAGACAGAGTTCACATGTGGTCACCTATCCAAATGCAAGCCAGGGTGGACCCTGCTTAGCATAGTTAACAATTTATGCTTGATACTGCAAGAGCAACTCTCCTCCCCTGGTAACTGATATAAGCCCTATTCACAAGTTATGTTCAGTACACATGCAATCTGTCTATGGAGCATGCATGTACAGATCTGTACACACATACAGTTATTCATATGTCAATGCACATACAGTAGTACACTTCCTATATGTACCCTGCATTTGAGGGGCCTGTATCCAGGGTCACTTGTACGGTGAATCACACAAAATATACATGTATACAGACACCTGTACACACATACAACAGAATATCTGAATAAGATGCAGTATTGTGAAGCCACAACATGTGATTTTTTTTTTTTAAGCATGGTGATCAGTTGTTTGCACTCTGTGTTATATCAGTTTTATGACAACACTCTTTTATGACACCTCCTGCTCAAACCCAGATTTTCTTACAATTTCCTAGATGATATACACTATGGTCTTGTTATGCATCTGTGGTGTGCCAGAGCATTCAGACATAGGTGGTGCCCGAGGCAGGAAAACCAGGACATAAGATAGACACCAGCAACAGTCACTGGAGGTACTGTGCTGGGGGTGGGTAGGGCCAGTTACTCTCCCCCTGCTAAATAAAGAGAATCACCATGTTCAAAGGTGCCTCTTTGCCAAGCTAGCAGGGGTAACTGTTGTTGCTGCACCTCTGTGGTAACATGAAGGAAAGGTACTTGCCGCATACTCTGAGCGCATGTATACAATTAGAATCAATCAGTACTGATGGGAGGAGAACATAGCGAGGGAATTGTAGCTTAGTGGTAGAACCCATTCTTTGCATGTAGAAGGTTCCAGGATAGTCCCTGGCATCTCCAGGTAGGGCTGGCAAAGAGCCGTGTCTGAAGCCCTGGAGAGCTGCTGCCAATCAACGTCAACAATACTGAGCAAAATAAGCTATAAAGCAGCTTACCATGCAATATCAATAAAAAGCACATGTGTGTGTTTGTCTGTGTAAAGAACAATTCCCAACAGGCCGTTTATGTTTAGGATGGGAGTATTAATGTGAAATACAGTGCAATTTTTCTTTCAGAAATCTAACATGGGAAGCATAGTTTGCCCCTCAAAATGCACTTTGCCCCTTCTATGCACCCCCCCTCCTATTTTTATTCTGATGCTGCCATTGCATTCAGATCAAGCTATGGTGGAGTCACCACATAAACAGTCCATACAATGTGATTACATTATTATCTCGTTTACTTACCTACCAATATAGAATCAGTGGGACACTGTTATTCCTGGATACAAACTCTACAGAAAGGACAGGGAAGGGAGTATTGGGGGTAGAGTAGTACTTTATATTAAGGATAGGATAGAATCCAACACACTAGAAAACCTAGGAGGACCAGAATCCTCCACAGAATCATCATGGGTGACAATATGAGGACTGAAAGGAAATGTATTATGAGGGATGTGCTATTGCTCTCCGGATCAAAGCTCTGAGAATGACATGGAATTGGAGAAGCACATCAGAGAGGTGTCAAAGAGAGACATAGCTGTAATAATGAGTGATCTCAATCAGCCACACACAGACTGGGCAAATGCACATTCAGGTAATTAAAGAAAGGCCACATTTCTAGACATGCTAAATGACTGTGCCTTAGAACAGTTGGTTGTGGAACCAACCAGAGAGAAGGCAACCTTGGATTTAATCCTGAGTGGTGCCCAGGACTTGGTGCCAGATGGCAGAGCTGTAGAACCATTGGTTTCCATTGGGGAACCATGGTAGCAACCATAGTGTGATCCAACTCAGCTTAAATGTGAATGGAGCATTGCCAAGGAAGTCTCAAACAGACACATTGGACTGAGTTCTGAAGGAATTCAAATGTGAAATTGCTGCTCTTGTAAAAAATATGTAAATTGTCCCTCCAATCAGACTGTGTACTAGAGGACTGGAAAGTAGCTACTATAACTCCAATTTTCAGAAAGGGATTGAAGGGGGATCTGGGAAATTACAGGCTAGTCCACATGGCTCTGTGGTCACCAGGAGTCGACACTGTTTTGACGGCGCAACTTTACCTTTACTTTAGCTTAACTTCTGTGCTGGGCAAATTGATTGAAAGCCTATTTAAGGAGACACATAGAAGAAAAGGACTTGCTGAAGAAGAACCAGCATGGCTTGCTTCTGCAAGGGCAAGTCTTGCCTCATTAACCTTTTGGAGTTCTTTGAGAGTGTCAACAGGCATGTGGACAAAGATGATTCAGTTGACATAGTATACTTTGACTTCCAAAAAGCTTTTGATAAAGTTCTCCACCAAAGGCTCTTGAGTAAACTTAGCAGTCATGGGCTGAGGAGACAGGTTCATGCGTGGATTGGTAACTGGTTGAAGGACAGGAAACAGTGGGTGGGAAGAAATTTACTGTTCTCTAAATGGAGGGAAGTAAGGAGTGGGGTCCCCCAAGGTGCGTACTGGGACCAGTGCTCTAACTTACATAGGAACATAGGAAGCTGCCATATATTGAGTCAGACTATTGGTCTATCTAGCTCAGTTTTGTCTTCACAGACTGGCAGCAGCTTCTCCAAGGTTTCAGGCAGGAATCTCTCTCAGTCCTATCTTGGAGAAGCCAGGGAGAGAACTTGAAACCTTCTGCTCTTCCCAGAGTGGCTCCAACCACTGAGGGGAATATCTTACCATGCTCACACTTCTAATCTCCCATTCATATGCAAACAGAGCAGACCCTGCTTAGGTAAGGGGACATGTCATGCTTGCTACCACAAGACCATCTTTCCTTTCCCATTTATGAACTTGTTCAGAAATGATCTAGAAGTTGGGGTAAGCAGTGAAGTGGCCAAATTTGCAGATGACACTAAACTATTTAGGGTAGTGAAATTCAAAGCAGATTGTGAGGAACTTCAAAAGGATCTCTCCAAATTGGGGACATGGGTGACAAAATGGCAAATGAGATTCAATGTAAGCAAGTGTGAAGTGATGCATATTGGGGCAAAAATCCCACTTTCATATATACACTGATGGGATCTGAGCTGTCGGTGACTGACTAAGAAAAATCTTGGGGTAATGGTAGACAGCTCATTGAAAGTGTTGACTCAATATGTGGCAGCTGTGAAAAGGGCTAATTCCATGCTAGGGATCATTAGGTCCCTAATGATTGAAAATAAGAATGCTAGTATTATAATGCTCTTATACAAATCTATGGTCCGGCCAAATTTGGAGTACTGCATACAGTTCTGATCACTGTATCTTAAGAAGAATATTGTACACCTGGAAATGGTGCAGAAGAGGGCAGCCACGATGATCAGGGGCCTGGAGCAGCTTCCTCATGAGGCAAGGCTACAGCATCTGGGGCTCTTTAGTTTGGAAAAGAGTTGACTATTAGGAGACATGATAGAGGTGTATAAAATTATGCAAAGGAGTAGAAAGAGAGAAATTTTGCATCCTCTGTCACAACACTAGAACCAGGGGTCATCCTATGAAACTGAAGGTCAGGAAATTCAGGGCTGACAAAAAGGAAGTACTTTTTTACGCAGCACCTAATTAACCTATGGAATTATTTGCCACAAGATGTGGTGATATCCACCAGCTTGGATGGCTTTAAAAGGGACTTAGACAAATTCTATCAATAGCTACTAGTCTGGTGGCTATAGGCCACCTCCAGCCTCAGAGGCAATATGTTGCTAAATACCAGTTGCAGGGGAGCAACAGCAAGAGAGAAGGCAAGCCCTCACCTCCTGCTTGTGAGCTTTTCCGAGGAACCTGGTGGGCCACTCTGTGAAACAGGATGCTGGACTAGATAGGCCTTGAGCCTGATCCAGGAGGGCTGTTTTTATGTTATGTGACAAAACCTTCACTGACGTGATATTGCTTTTCCCCTCCTCCTTCCTTTCCCCCTTCTGCAGTACAAGAATATCCTACAGCATTTCATAAAGCACATCCATGATCACAGTGCTTTCACTGGTAAATTCCTGCCTTCGGAATATTGCCCGATTTCCACTTTTGCATAAAACACAAAACATTACAGAGCAGGAACAGCAAATAGTTGATGAATGAGAAAGAGGTGCTCAGCCTGTATGTGGTCTTCCTATTGGAACATATTTCAAACATTGCCCCTCTCCTGCTTTGAGAGAGGAAATGTTTTAAAATCATCAGGAAGAGGGAAGATTACTTGGGTAGATACATGGGGTTAATCACATCCTTCCCATGAAAGCGGCATTGTGGTTGCATGATTCAGATGCAATAGCCAGTCATGTGGGACCATCTCATGGGAAAGCGGCCCCCACACAACTGCAGCTATATCTGAAGGGCACCTCAGTATATGCAGACAGCACCTTTTCATTGCTGTATAATTGCAGGGCTGAGAATAAAAGATATTGAGGCTATTCTCATGATGGGGAAAAACTGGGCGAAAGACAGCCCATTTTCCCCCCATTGTGAGAACCAGTGGGCTCATGGGCGAGCCCAGTGGTTCTCTGGTGGCTAGCCCACCAAAGTAGCCCTCCCCTTAGCCCAGGTTAGCAGAGCAAGCACTTCATTAACCCAGGTTTCCTGATTGTGTGCCACTACGGCGTGGCTCGGCGCCATGGCGACACATGAGGAGACCCCCGCCGGGAGGCTGCAACCAGGCTCCCAGGCTCGGGGGTCTCTCCAGGATGCCCCACACACTTGTGCGGGGCATCCTGGAACTTCCGGGGGCCATGTGGCCCCTGATCCCCACAGCCCCCGCTGGCTCCATGACGGCTGCCCAGAGCTGCCTATTGATCGTCTGCGGTGAGAGCAGGCTAAGCCCGCTCTCCCCACAAACCTCCTCTTGGCGCTTCCCACTGCTCATGAGAAGCGCCTCATTTATCTCTAAGTGCCTGTCTGTGTTAGGGTTGACTTGCCATCTTTATTTTTGGCTTACTTCCTGCGTGTTATTGTCTGGCGAAACAGCCTGCTTTCCTGCACATCTAGGCCAGGAAGTATTTCCTCTGTAGAATGTTTGTCTGCCAAGCAGCTGTGATAACCATAGGATCCTTACCAGAAAAATAGGTGGCCACTCTTATCCATACTGGTTGTGGCTACAATAGTAGCCACATAGTTGAGAAGTGCCAGAGTCAAGATAGTGGGCCTGGCCCTACTCTTTGTTCAAAGGAAGGGTTAGTGATTCCTCTCTCCACCACACCCATAACTTAATGTGTGAGATGAATGCTTCACGTGGAGGCTCATATGTGCGAATTCAGTTTCCCCTCAAAAATGGGGGAAGAAGCCACATGAAGCCACATGGTTTGGGCATATGTATAGCATACTCACATCATATGTGAGGTTTTGTGCACACTTGCTCCAGCTTAGACTGAGTAGTGCTGGAGGGTATGAGAACCAGACCGCATGAGTTGAGAGCACAATGAAACCCTGCTTCTGCTATGAACTCATTGTGTGAGCATAGGAAAGTCCATGACTGACATGCTGTGCAATGCAACACCGACAGTTGCTGCAACTGCTTTTGCTGCTGTGGGCCTGTTGATGGAGTTGAGCTTCAGGGCAGCTCTACTCTGGCATAATGGTGCACAAATGCAGTTGTGCAACAAAATGCCCATTATTGCCAATGAGTGTCCTGTTGCACAATTGCATTTGTACAACTTCGCACCAGTGCAGAGCTGCCTGATGCACAGCTCTGTCACTGGAATTGACAGGCATGCAACAGTGTGTCAGCAGTGCACTGCATGGTATGTCAGCCACTATTTTTATTAGCCTCAGCTTGCACAACTGAATGGGAGTAGTGACTCATTTTGTTGTGAAAGTAAACACCAGAAAGAGTGTATGGGCCAGTGCTCCCTCTAACAGGGATTCCCAGAGGTTGTTGACTACAACTGCCAGAATCTTCAGCTATAGTGGCTTTTGCTTGCGGATTCTGGGAGCTGTAGTCAACAACATCTGGGAATCCCTATTAGAGGGAACACTGGTATGCACCTTTTAGAAAATCAACAAGAAGTTCTGGTAAGAAATAATCTGCCTACATTCCTTGCACTATAATATTAATTGATAATTACTATCTTCACAAGTTAGCCCACTTCAGCCTCAAACGTCCATGCATCCGCCATCTTGAATTGGGGTGGATGACGTTATCACAGACTATGCCATTGAGGTATCCCTATGTGTCAAAATTGGTTCCCACTCTGCCTGATATGTTTATGCATCTGCCCTCTTGAATTGGGGTGGATGACATCATCACAAACTATGCCATTGAGGTATCCCAATGTGTACCTACAACTGCATCAAATTTGGTTCAAATTGATCAAGGTATTGATAGTGGGCCACACACACACGGACACAGAGACACAGAAATCTGGATGATCTCATAAGATTACTTTCCTTAAGGAATGTGGGTTAAAAGTGCTCTACAGATTATGAATAGTAAATAATCTTTAAGCTAAGCAGGGTCAATAGCTAAACTGGGTCTACCCTGGTTGCATTTGAATGGGAGACTACATGTGAACACTGTAAGATATTCCCCTCTGGGGATGGAGCCACTCTGGGAAGAGCAGAAGGTTCCAAGTTCCCTCCCTGGTATCTCCAAGATAGGGATGAGAGAAATTCCTGCCTGCAACCTTGGAGAAGCCACTGCCAGTCTGTGTAGATAATACTGAGCTAGATAGACCAATGGTCTGACTCGATGTATGGCAGCTTCCTATGTTCCTTAAGGGAAATAGGTCAAAAGTGCTCTACAGAGTATGAATAGCAAATAATAGTCAAGCAGAAGCACTGACAAGTCAAATGCTGAGTAACTATCTGATTTAGAACCCTGGGCCAATGGTTTGGGCCAGTAATGGCAAATCAAATACAACAAAGTTGTTCTCAAGACCTGTGAGCGGGGCAGGGAGGAAAAGGCAGGACTGGTCCTACCTTCCCTCCAGATGATCTTTGCTCTTCTGTGAGACGCATGGATTGCATGCCCACACGAGCCTGGCAGTGCAGTGTTCTGGAGGCCGGGGGAATGTTGCTGGTCTCCAGCTATCCCTCAATGCTGCCTGCAGTCTGAGAAGACACATGACTGGGAATCCAGAGAGAAGGGCATGCTCGTGCCCTTCTACCTGGGTAAGAGCCCAGGTAAAAAATCCCAGGCTACCTGAAGCTTCACACGAGCAGCCCCACCCCAGTAGTTCTATGCAAGTCTGGGTAGAGCTGCTCATTTGAACAGCCTTAATATTTTACTTACTTCTTTGCAAGCCACCATGAGGTTGATATTTCCAGTCCTGAGGTTGTAGTAATTCCAGGACTATGGGAAGATGGAAGAGAAGAAATCGGCTGACATTAAATGAATTAAAGACGTCCCAGAAATCCAAAAAAAGAGGAAAGGTACCACTAACTCTGGGAGGATGCCAGCATGGCTTATAAATAAAGTCAAGCTATAAAGGGGAAGAATTCCTCCCAAAATTGGAAGGCCTGCCCAAATAAAGAGAACAGAAGAGAACAGCAACTCTGGCAAAAGAAATGCAAGGTGACAATAACGGAGGTAAAAAGAGTGTTTTAGGAACATTGAGCTAAAAGCATCAAGGGGAATAACAAAAACTTATTTAAATACATCAGAAGCAGGGATCCTGCCAGGGAGGTTGTTGGTCCATTAGATAATGAGGGAGTGAAAGAATTATTACGGAGGATATGGAGATTGCAGAGAAGCTAAATGAGTACTTTGCATCAGTCTTCAAAGCAGAGGATACAGAGTGTATACTTGTGCCTGAACCGGGTTTATCAGGGACTGAGAACTGAGGGATTCAAAAACTGAGTCAGATAGAGGTGGCGAGTAACAACATTCTAAACTGCCTGGAAAAATTGCAAATTAACAAATCACTAAGACCTGGTGGCATCCACCCAAGAGTCCTTAAAGAACCCAAATGTGAAATTGCCAACTTCCCTGCAGAAATATAGGAAAGCAGCCAACATAACACCAGTTTTCAAAAAGGGATCCAAGAGAACCGGCTGGTTAACACCACATTACAAGCTAGTTAGCTTAACATCTCTTCCAGGCAAATTGATGCAAATTGATGTCAACAGGCATGTGGATCAAGGTGATCCAGTTGGCATAGTATATCTGGACTTTCAAAAAGCTTTTGACAAAATTCCTCATCAAAGACTCATGAGAAAACTTAGCAGTCATGGGATAAGGAGACAGGTTCATGTGTGGATTGGTAACTGGTTGAAGAACAGGAAACAGATGGTAGGTATAAATGGACAGTTCTCTAAACAGAGGGAAGTAAAAAGTGGGGTCCCCCAGAGATTGGTATTGGGGCTGGTGCTTTTAAATGTATTCATAAATGAACTAGAAGCGGCAATGTGGCCAAATTTGAAGATGACACTAAACTATTTATGATAGTGTAATCCAAAACAGATTGTGAGGTGCTCCAAAAGTATCTCTCCAAACTGGGGGAGTGTCAACAAAATAGCACATGCAGTTCAATGTTAGTAAGTGTAAAGTGATACATATTGGGTCACACACCCCTACCCACAACTTCACATATATGCTGTTGAGGTCTGAGCTGTCAAGCTGTCTGTGACTGACCAGGAGAGGGATCTTGGGGTCGTGGTGGACAACTCATTGAAAGTGTCAACTCAATATGTGGCAGCTGTGAAAAAGTCTAATTCCATGCTTGGAATCATTAGGAAGGGGATTAAAAATAAAACTGCTTATATTATAATGCCCTTATACAAAACTATGCTATAGCCACACCTGGAGTACTGCGTGCAATTCTGGTCACCACATCTGAAAAAGGACATTGTAGAACTGGGAAAGCTGCGGGCAACCAAGATGGTCAGGGGCCTAGAGCACCTTCCTCATAAGGCAAGGCTACAACACCTGGGGCTTTTAAGTTTAGGGGGAAAATGACTGAGGAGATACATGATAGAAGTTTATAAAAACTTGCATGGTGTGGAGAAAGTGGATAGAAAGACATTTTTCTCCCTCTCGCTTAATGCTAGAACCAGGGGTCATCCCATGAAACTGATTGCCAAGAAATGTAGGACCGACAAAAGAAAGTGCTTTTTCACACAATGCAAAATTAACCAATGGAATCCTCTGCCACAATATGTGGTGACGGCCAACAGCCTGAATGGCTTTAAGAGGGGTTTAGATAAATTCATGGTGGGCAGGACTATCAATGGCTACTAGTCTGAGGGCTAGCCTCTAGACCACCTCCAGCCTCCGATGCAAGATGCCTCTAAATACAAGTTGCAGGGTAGTACAGCAGGAGAGAGAGCATGGCCTCAGCTCTTACCTGTGGGCTTCCCAGAAGCATCTGGTGGGCCACTGGGTGAAACAAGATGCTGGGACTAGATGGGCCTTGGGCCTGATCCAGATGAGCTGTTCTTATGGTAGGATGCTATTTCCTCCCCTCTGATCTGAAAGAGCTCACTTGCAGTGGTGCTGATATACAGTCACAAAAGTAACATTTTAATAGAAGGATGTAGACATACAGCACAAGCATGAATAATATGTGCAAAGGTTAAAGAACACCCTTTAGCCCTCTACCATCCAGCTTTACATACTGCAATTAAAAGTCATTGGATTTTTTTTGCTATGGAACGGAGTCATATAAAGCTCTTTTTTTATATAACAAGTGTTGATAACAAATTTATGATTATTTGAATTGCACTGTACAGGTAGCATCTATAAAATACAATTCTTTGGAAAGCTCATGTTTTTTTGTGCACATACAATTCATAGGCCTGTAAATGTATTCATTAAAACTGTGGAGAAGCAGTAAAACAGGTGCACTGATGTGTTTCATTTAACATTGTGCAAACGTTTGAAGTGGCAAAAACAATTGTCCAAAACTGTTTAGATAGATGATGGGTGTTATCTGATCTGCCATGTTGGCACAAAACAAATTAGCCACACCCTCCTTCCCAACACAGACCTAAGGGCATCGCTAGGGGAGAGGGGGTCCATGTTCACCCCCTCCCTGGCAGCTCCTCAGAGTGAAGAAGATAATGAAGAAAATGCAGAAGGGTGTAGCTGGGGGGCCCTCAGGAGCTTGGGGGTCTGGGTTCTTTGAACCCATCTGCTCAATTATAGCTATGCTCCTTCACTGACCCCAATCCTGTTAAGATAACATTATTTCCATCACACATCTCTTTCATATTCCACCCGTTTCAGTAGTCTGTGTATCCAGAATTCAAAGAGTGGCCGTTGCCTTGTTGTTACTATAGCAACATAAGGCACCTGTTTCCTGCCATATTGCCCAGCTACTGCAATCTCATTCTGACTTCTGATTATAGTATCAGCATCTGTGGGGATACCCCACTACGACTTGATCTTTGCTGTCCGAAAAAGCCCTCTGTGTGGGGCATGTGCCATCTTCAGTCTTGCCCCATCCTCTTCACTTCATTCTGTGCTACAGATCAGCTTTATATGCAGTGATGGCTGTTGCCAGTGCTGCTAGTCCTGGCACCCCGTCTTGAGTCAGCTAATGATTGTAGTGCAGTGCCACAAATTACAACAACAATTAATATTTGTATTCCACTTTTCTTAGGAGCTCATACCACTTCGCAGGCATTATTTCAACCAACTCTACAGCCACCTTATACGGTAAAGGTAAAGTGTGCCATTGAGTCAGTTTCAACTGCTGGCGCCCACAGAGCCCTGTGGTTTTCTTTGGTAGAATGCAGGAGGGGTTTACCATTGCCTCCTCCCGTGCAGTATGAGAGGGTGCCTTTCAGCATCTTCCTATATCGCTGCTGCCTGATTTAAGTGTTTCCCATAGTCTGGGAAACATACCAGCGGAAATTCGAACTAGCAACCTTCTGCTTGTTAGTCAAGCATTTCCCCGCTGCACCACTTAAGGTGGTAGTTTAGCACTATTATCACAGTGTTACAGATGCAGGAGACAGCAGAAGTCTTGGCTAAGTCTTCGAAGAGAGTCTGTAGCAAAGGTGAGAGGTGATCTGGGAACTTTGTGGGCTACAGCTCAGTCTCTTAAACCCTTTGCTAGAATGACTTCTTAAGTCATAATGCAGCTGCTTACCTGTCCTGTTCTGTACATATATGTCAGCTCTGGTGAATAAGATCAGACTGTTAGAGTTCTTATCCATTCACTTCAATCCCCCCCCCCCACACACACACCTTTCCTGCTTGTTCCTCCAACTTCACATTCCACTGTGGTTAGTATCCAGTTCAGGATGTTTGTCCCCACTTCACGTATCTCTTAACCTTCTGTATTTATAGCTTTGCTGATAATCTCGGATTGGTCACTTTCACTATGTTAAACAGCCAGCTATTCTTCAATAACCTTTTCCATTGCACTCTCCTCTGCCCCCAAACTCAGAGCTCGTCGCCCTTGTACAAACCTGTGATGTCAGCCTTTACCATTTTTTACTGATGGAAAAATTAAGGCACAGCAATTTGTCTAAGGTCAGACTATGAGTCCCACATCTCCCAGGTTTACCCAGTAGACCACACAACTAGGTCCAAATTTGAGCCAAAGATCATCAATGGTTGAGCTCTAGAACCTGTTTTCAGTGCCAAATCTCAGTTTTGGGATATGGGAGGTAAAATTAAAGAAACATGCCTAGTCCAGAAAATGTTAATCAAGCTGACACCAGTGTGGTTTAAGTTAGTGTTTGACTCATTGATTTCAATGGGAATTAAAGTTGGATGTATCTGACTACACAGGCCTGCCAGAAACATGAATACAGTATTCCCTACGTGTCTGTTAGGCCCGTGCAGTCAGATATATCTGAGATGGATATTGGGAATAATTTATTTAGAAGCCTATATTGGATCAGAATTATCGGGGGAAATATTGGAAGACAAAATAGTATTGGAACTACAAAATGGCTTTGGCATCTTTCAGCACTTCGCGCAATTATTGGGGAGACCGTCATTCGAAAAATGGCTGCAGTCTTCAGTCATCTGCCATTTGCCTACCTGTGCATTTACCTGTGTTCCAGGGCACAGAAAAGCCTTTTCTCTCAAATAGCAGCAACTAGGATTATCATTCCCCAAAGCTTTTTTTTTTAAAAAAAAAATTTAGAAGGTGTTCTTATGCAAGAACAAGAACACCTTTTTGGTTTCCTGTATTCAAGAACACCTTTTTGGTTTGACAAAATGTTGCTCTTGTGCAAGAAATCTTTGCCAAACCATTATAATTAAAAATGCTGTATTGTGAGCTGCCCAGAGAGCAATTTGTTATGGGGCAGCTAACAAATAAAGTTTATTGTTTATTTGTTGTTGTTGTTGTTGTTGTTATTGTTAAAAAAAGAAATCCTCATAGATGTCTAAGGGAAAATAAAAACAAATTGAGAATGGCTGGGCAGAGATCTCTGTAATTTGGCACATGTGTAGTTCAGGAAGACAGGACTCTGTGCACTGAATATTAAATAGATTGTTCCATTAATTGATTATATAGACTAGTCAAGTTTTATTTACGGTCCTAGACCAAATAATCCATGCATACAAAAGGCAAAACAAATTTATAAGAAACTCTAGAGGTTCTCATTATACATCTTAAGAGCAATATAACAAAATTTGGCTACGGAGTTAAAATTTAAAACATCCTCATCAAAGAGTTGAAATTTAACAAGTTGTTCAGCAGATTGATCTGGCTGTTTACAGACCAGAGGTAAAATTAAGGGCTCCCTCGATTGCCTTTGTATTTTACAGGATAATAGAATATGCTCAATGGATTCTATTTCCCCACTGCCGCATCTGCAGTAGCGTTCTTCCAGGGGAACACCATTGTATCTTCTGGCTAATAATGCAGAGGGGGGGGGAATTGTTCTTGCCCTTGTAAATGCCCACCGGAATTTGCTGAGTGTAAATGGGACAAATAATTTGCTGGTGAAAGATCCGATCTTGTTCTTACTCCTTTATAGAATTCTGTTAAAGAGGCCCAGTTATTTTGCAATTCGATATCTGTCAAACGCTGTTTTACTATTCTTTTAGCATTTGCCAAGTCTAACTCCAGCAATTGTTCAGGGTCTATTCCTAGAGCAGCAAGCTTTTTACTAACTACAGTGCACCACTGCGGTTGTGGAATTAATGATAGAAACTGAGGAATTAGGCCCACCGGACATAGGTGGACTCTCAACCAAAAATAAATGATTAAAAGCCAGGCACAAGATTCGCTCTTTATGAGGCCGGCCTCCATGCACAGTATTACATTTGAGGTGCATCTTGTAGTCCCAAAGATAGCTCTCAAAAAACCGGATTGAATTCTTTCTAGCGTGTCAAAGTTCGCATAAGGTCCCAGTTGGATCCCATATAGAAGCTGAGGGATAACCTTTGCTGAATACAGTTTTAAAACCGCAGGAATGAAACCTTCTCCCTGCGTACTGAAAAATCTGTTAATTGCCACCACACTGCGTTTTGCTGAGTCAGCTACCATTCTCATGTGTGCCGATTTCCCAGCGTTTTGTTGAAAAACCACCCCGAGATATTTTATTTGATTGACCTGATCTAATTTATGTCCATCCAAGGTCCATATAAATTTCCTTGGTTTATTTTTAAAGCACATAATTTTAGATTTGTTATGGTTGATCTTCAAGTGTTCCTCTTGGCAATATGATGTTAGAGCATCTAAAGCCCTTTTGAGCCCGACCCTGGTTTGAGATAAAATAACCGCGTCATCCACGTACATCAGGATCGGGATCTTTTTGTTGGCTAATTTAGGTGCGTGGATATCAACACTTTGCAGCCGTTTAATCAGATTGTTGATATAAAGATTGAATAAATAAGGGGCCAACACACACCCTTGCCGCACACCTTTCTCAGTTGGAATTGGATAGGTAAAATTGCCGGCAGTGTCTAAACGTACTCTTAAAGAGGAGTTCTCATGGAGCTTAATGAGCAATAATAGAAGCCTTTGATCTATAAATGTACTAACCTGTTTGGTCCATAGTAAACTCCTTGAAATTGAGTCAAAGGCCATTTTAAGGTCCACAAAAGCGGCAGACAGGGGTCTTTTATGGACCCTAACTTGTTTGTCCACAAGTTGTTGTAGAATTAGGCAATGGTCCATAACCGATCTATTAGGTCTAAAACCTGCTTGCTCATCGTGGATTATATGCTCCTGGTCCATCAAAGAGCAATGTTTTACACACAGATGTTTGGCGTACAATTTACCTATTATACTCAAAAGGCTAATTGGCCTGTAGTTAATGGGATCCTCCCTACTGCCTACTATATATATATATATATAGTTTGATAAGGTGTTATTATGCAAAAACATCATTTTTCTTTGACTCAGAATTAGATTTTGAATAAACTGATAAACTTTCCATATTTCCAAGTTTGGGGGAAATGGTTCCATTTTTCCAGGCCCAGTTCTCTGCCTGCTAGGGATAATTTTACTGATCATACAGATCTCTAGACTGAGGTGAGATAGTCATTAATGACAGGGACACTGACCATCAACATTGTGAGGATTCCATGATGTAATCTTTGCAACTCTTCTACATGAACTTTATTTCAGCCTCTTGTTAATCATTTCCTATTCTCTGTGTACATAAGGAACATTTTATTCTGTGGGTTTCTCTGTGTTTACTGTACCTGTTAGATGAAAGCAAATATTTTTAAAATGGTTATTATAAGTCATAAGGTGACTGTTTGTATATGTATCATGTTTTGCCTTTGGAAACTGGCTCTTCAAAATACAAGGAAATCAGCCCCTCCTTCCATTAAAAGTTATATACAACAGTACAGCAATGGTACTTCCTTGCAGAACATGTGCCTCAGATTGCGAAACAATTCAAGGTGGGTTCCTGAAGAAGAACTCACCTTTCCATCTCCAAAATGCTTCTGAGGGGGAAAAGCATAGCCAGAGCATGAGTGAGTGGATGGGAATTGGAGGGGAGAGATGAAGCATACAACTTCCCCTGAAATAGATATTTGCTCAGTCTTCACATATGATGAGGCATACATTTATAAGAAAATGCTTCCTATGAAGAGGCCCCAAGGCCCCCCCCCCAATCTGCTAGTATGAATAGTTATGACCAATGTATATCCTTCCATCACTGCTGAAGCAACAACAAAGGTATGTGGAGTAGGGAGGAAGACCAGGAGGGATTGATTCTCTTGAGATCAGATTTTAAACTGCACTGGACTTGGTGGGTCATAATGCTCACCTTGTATTGAGCGGAGTATTATGAGCCCTCTGAGATGTGAATTTCCAAGCCAAGAAATATGAATTCCAGTGTTATCAATAGTGCTCAGATGCTCACACAAAACCCAGGCATGCACAACAGGCCAATTAATTGTGATGCCTGGGCAGCACAGAAACTCTTGAAAGGGGAAATTCATGGTATTCACTGGAGCTTCAGTGCTCAACAACAATTGCTGGATT
Source organism: Hemicordylus capensis (assembly GCF_027244095.1). NCBI lineage: Eukaryota > Metazoa > Chordata > Lepidosauria > Squamata > Cordylidae > Hemicordylus > Hemicordylus capensis. Next base: position 92,185,229 of record NC_069659.1, on the reverse strand, counting down.
GGACTTCCACATTACAATCCAGAGAACCATGTAACCATCTCTGCACATTTTTTCAAAAGGCAATTTCCAGTGCCACATTTAGAAATCCAGAGGACTTCAAAGTAGGTTGTAATGCAACAATCAGAGGGGCCTCTGCTAAAACATCAAATTCCCAGTGGAATTTAGCTCCGTCGGCACTGGGCAAGGGGTAGCTCACAGAAGTAGGGGAGCAGGGGATATGGAGGAGGAGCATTGCTGCTACTGCCACCTATGGCAGAATAAGTAAAACCACCCACTGACAACACTAAAGTAAGCCCTACCATGAACCTTAGGAAGGGGGTCACCCATGTAGGAGACGACCATGCAGGCCATTTTGTGACAGTCTGCCTCAAGCCTGGAGCTGTGGCCCTACATATCTGGTTGTTTAATAAACACTTATCAATTTCCAAACTGCTCGAGGGAAAGGCAGTTCATTTCGTCTATTCATAAGAGATCTTCTGAAAAAAGTCACTTGAAGCTTAAACGATGCAAAGAATGTTTATTGGCTGCATAACTAAAGTACTGTTCTAGGCTGCACAAGTGAGCAGCGTCAGCCAGGATCCTGATACCAGCAGCAGGGCAGAATGCACAAGGCACACCCATGCCCCTCAAACCTTTTTGTGACTCAACTCTATGGCATGTTGTGCCTTCATAGTGGCTCATACGACACACCAAAACCAAAAAGTGAGGATAATGTGAAACTGCATTATTTATTTACACAGTCAGACAGGTGTTATTGACTGGTTTGTTTTATCCAAACATCGAGTCTTTCCCAAGGACCTGGGATGCCAGAATTTTATTGTCAATGTTGTTGCTGTTATTATAGATGTCGCAGAATATAGGCTGTTCCCAGTAAAGCTGCTTTTGGTAATTGGCTGGTGGTGATTTCTGTGGCCCCTATGGTGTTGAGGTGCTCTTCAAGGTCTTTTGGAGCTGCACCCAAGGCGCCAATTACCACTAGGATTATTTTGGTCTTTTTCTGCCACAGCCTTTCAATTTCAATTTGTAGATCTTTGTATTTTGTGATTTTTTTCTATTTCTTTTTCTTCTATTCTGCTATCCCCTGGTATTGCTATGTCGATTATTTAAACTTGTTTTTCTTTCTTCTTGACTACAGGTATATCTGGTGTACTGTGTGGCAGATGTTTGTCTGTTTGTAGTCGGAAGTCCCATAATATTATTGCATCTTCATTTTCTACAACTTTTTCAGTTTTATGGTCCCACCAATTTTTGGCTACAGGTAGCTTGTATTTTTGGCAGACGTTCCAGTGGATCATCCCTGCTACCTTGTCATGCCTTTGTTTGTAGTCAATCTGTGTGATCTTTTTACAACAGCTGATTAGGTGGTCCACGGTTTCATCTGCTTCTTTACAAAGGCGGCACTTGCTATTTGTTGTGGATTTTTCTACTTTTGCTCTTATTGCATTTGTTCTTAGTGCCTGTTCTTGTGCAGCCAGTATTAAACCCTCTGTTTGTTCTTCAAGTTGCCGTTCTTAAGCCATTGTCAGGTCTTGGTGATGTCTGATTTTCCACTTATATTGTGCAAATATTGACCATGCAGGGGCTTCTTTTTCCATTTTTTCTGCTTGGTTCTTGACTTGTTCTTTTCTTGTAGGCCTGCTTTCTTTCATTGGTGTTGAATAGTTTCGCGTTATTGACCATATGAAGTGCATCTTCTTCATTGTCCTTGATATATTCTTCAAGTCCTCTTTTCTCCTCCTCTACTGTTTGATGGACTTGCAGCATTCCTCTTCCACCTGAGCTGTGAGGGAGGTATAGCCTATCTACATCACTGCGGGGGTGCAGAGCATGATTGATGGTCATGATTTTCCTGGTCTTACGATCTAGTGTCTCTAGCTCTTCCTGAGTCCAGTCTATTATTCCTGCAGTGTATCTGATAACAGGTATAGCCCAGGTGTTTATGGCTTGTATGGTGTTCCCGCCATTCAGTTTGGACTTTAGGATTTTTCTAACTCTCCTGATGTATTCACTGCCCATTTTTCTTTTAACTTCGGTGTGTGCAATGTTATCAGCCTGGAGAATGCCCAAGTATTTGTAATTTTCTTTCTCTTCCAGGTTCTTGATGTTGCTTCCATTGGGCAGTTCTATACCTTCTGTTTTTGTTATTTTTCCTCTGTTCATTATTAATGCAGCACATTTGTCTAGTCCAAACTCCATTGCTATATCGCTACTGAATATACGGACAGTGTTTAGCAGTTATTCGATTTCTGACTGGGACTTTCCATACAACTTCAGATCGTCCATGTACAGCAGATGGTTGATTTTACTGGATGTTTTAGATGTTTGGTATCCAAGGCCTGTTTTGTTTAGTATTTGTGAAAGTGGAGTCATGGCGATTACAAACAACAGAGGGGATAGTGAGTCCCCTTGAAAAATACCTCTTCTAATGCTAACCTGTCCAAGTGTCTTGCCATTGATTGTTAACTGTCTACTCCACATGCTCATTGCTTTTTAAATAAATATCTGAATGTTTTTTCTGACACCAGTTGTTTCTAAACATTTTAGTATCCATGTGTGAGGCAATGAGTCAAAGGCTTTCTTGTAGTCAATCCATGCAACACTTAGATTGGTTTTTCTTCTCTTGCAATTTTCTAAAACCATTTTGTCAATCAGGAGCTGGTCTTTTGTGCCTCTGGTGTTTGGGCAATTCCCTTTCTGTTCAACTGAAAGCTGTTTGTTAATTAAGAAGTGTTGCATCACTTCATCTGCTATTATTCCAGTTAATAATTTGAACATGGTTGGCAGGCAGGTTATCCGTCTATAATTACTTGGAACTGCACCTTTTGCTGGGTCTTTCATGATGAGATGAGTTTTCCCAGTTCTTAGCCATTGTTCAATATCACCTCCTTGCAAGATGTGATTGAACTGTTTTGATAGTTGTTTATGAAGGCTTGTTAGGTGTTTAAGCCAAAAGCCATGCAGTTTATCGTCGTCTGGTGCAGTCCAATTTTTAATTTCCTTTGCTCTTTCACTTATTAATTCTGGTGTTATTATTAGAACTTGCATTTGTTGGTTACATTTTTTGACCTCTTTCACCCAGTCTGCTTTTTTATTATAGTCTATTGGATTGTCCCATAATTTCCCCAAGAATTGCACTGTTTCTTCTTTATTTGGTGTTTCTACGTTTCTTGCAGTTTCTCCTTCTATGCTTTGGTAGAAACGTCTCTGATTCGACTGGAATTGGAGATTCTGCCTGTGTTGTGTAATTCTGGCTTCATATCTGCAAATCTTCTTTGACACTGCTGTTATTTGCTGCTTTATTATTTCCAGGACTTCTCTAATTTTCCTTGAATCTAGGTGGTATTTTTGGATCAGATACTGTTTGGTGTTTTCATTCTTCAGCTTCTTGTCTTTCACCTCTTTCAATTTACTAGCATCTGATCTAAGCCTGGAGATTTTATTTTCTAATCTAATCCTCCATTTACAGTAGGTGATGTACTACTTGCTTTTTTTACAGGTCCACTGATCTTATATCCGAGCTCTTGTGTTGTTATTGTTGCAACACTGTACATTAGTTGGTTTGTTTCTCACAAATTATTGGTTGTTATTTCTGCAAGTGCAGCATTGACATCTTTTAAAGCCTGAGCAAGTTGTTTTTTGGCAACAGTTTTTAGAGCTGGAAGTCGAACCCTGGTGGTTGTTTGGTTCATGTGCTCAGTTATTTTTTGCTTTAGTTCTTATTGCTTTTCTGTTAAACGGCATTCGGGTTTTTGAGTTGAAGGCAAAGGGGTGGTTGCCTGGTTTTGATTTTGAAACAGTTCAGCAACAGTGGCATCCTCTATTTCCAACACCTCCTCCACCTGCGCCTGAGCAACTTCTTCAGTTGGTGGTAATTCTTCTTCCATATCTTGAGCCTGCGTTGCTCTTTGCAGTTCTTCCAGCTCAGCTTCTCTGAATACTTTATTTCTTATTATGAATCTTCTCTGGTCTGCTAGCCTTTGTTCTGTTATTTCTGTAACTGGATGCTTATCTTTCCAAATCTGGTACATTCTTTTTAAATAACCTCTTCTAGTTGGACTAGACTTATAATAGCAGATCATTATTTCCTTGTTGGCATTTTTCGTATATTTTTTCCGGTTAAGGGATGTTTCTTCCAGTAACCTTACAGTCTCCAGCCCTGGTTGCTCAACTGAAGATCCTGAGTCCTGTAGCCCACTTGCCACCAGATGTTGAGGGACTCCAGCACCTGGCGCGGTCCTTGTTGACCTGGGCAACGATCGATCCGGTATAGATTTATTAAAGTTGCGTCTCACCATATTGTTGATGGGAGAGGCACTCATCGTCTGGCTTCTCTGGTGAGACCTGTCCAGTATGGTTGGACCTCTGGCATAGCTCTCACCTTCCTCAGAGCACGCAAGCCCCACAACCATGCCAAGGTAGTGCCTCACTGGGGGGATTAATAATAATAATAATAATAATAATAATAATTAGATTTTTATACCACCCTTCCAAAAATGGCTCAGGGGGGTTTACACAGAGAAATAACAAACAAATAAGATGGAACCCTGTCCCCCAAAGGGCTCACAGTCTAAAAAGAAACATAAGATAGACACCAGCAACAGTCACTGGAGGTACTGTGCTGTGGGTGGATAGGGCCAGTTACTCTCCCCCTGCTAAATAAAAAAAATCACCAAGTTAAAAGGTGCCTCTTTGCCAAGTTAGCAGGGGTCTAATATAGATGCAGGAAAGTGTGACATTTGCGAAGTATGTACATACAGGTACATTTATTTGTTGGAATTGATTGACATGATTAGCAAACATACAAATGTTGCAGTATTAATGGTGTAATATATCTTTTCACTTGGGATCATTTTCACATACATCTAATATATTTAGTATTATTTATTGTTCCATACTATTCCTCGATGGAACAAATCCTTACAGTTTCTTTACATTGTTTTGTTGTTCACATATTCAGCTCCCTACAGCCTTTAAAAAAAAATTCTCAAAGAAATACTGAATTTTCTACAATCTGTTCATAGGACTGAGCCATTAAAACGATGCTTTCCTCAGAGGAAGCTCAGACATATTTCAGTCCTGTCTGCTAGCAACATTTCACGATCCATTTCTGGATTTTTTCTTCTTCTCACCCATCTATGTATGTGGTCAATTTATGGTTTAAAATACTTTTTCACACGCACACCCATATATGTTTTCCACTGAAGTCTGTGCTTTTTCCGAGACCCACCCAAATTCCAGTACATGGCTGGTGTATGTGCCAAGTTTTCTTGCTCTCCATGCAATGAATGGAAAAATACCCCCCCTTTTTCCATTTCTGCACATTCTGGAGAAAGGAACGAAAGGCCTCCAGAGGAATTTGGTTATACCTGTTGTTTCAAATTGGAGACATAAAAGAGTTTCATAGCTGATGCGGATGTTGAGGTGCTACCTGAAGAATAAAGTTTATTTTATAGGAATCAAATGCCATTTAAAATTGAATGTGATGTCCAGTGTGATTTCAAAATGCATACAAAATTGGAGCTGTGATTCTTTGTTTCATTTCAATACTGTGTCAATAACACCCTTGAACTCAATGATGTTTTATAGGGGAGGTGAAAACATCAAAGCTAAAGCTATTGAACATTTTATAATGAAATGATAGCTTTCAGCTGCAACTTCATATCCTTTCTTTAATGAAAAGAAAGTTAATAGATTTCTGGGTTTTGTGAAAGGTAGAGAGCTCTGCCATCTTTTCCTTATGCTTGAAGCGCTTGATACAAAGGATGAAGCTGTGGAAGCAGAGTTGAAGGAGCCACTGACATTAATTTTGCATGCTCTCCATTTCCCCCTAAAACATCCGGAATGGCTCCTGTTTCTCAAACTAACTCATTTGACAGAAATCAGTCTCACTGAAATAAATGCTACAATTAGGAGTGAGCAACATTTTCCTACCCCATGTCCTGGCTAGGATTTCCTGCTGATGTTCAAAAGACAAATATCAATCTCCACTACCCAAACCAGAATAGAATCTGCATTTAGTAGCAAATATCAGTCTCTGCATGGACATTTTGATGTAACTGTAATGCTGTTCAGCTTGTTTACAAGGAGTTGGATGTGAATGTGTGCTGTTCATTGGTGGCCATACCTACGTCTCTTTCCAACCCCTATAGGAGATGTAGCAAGTCCATAGATGTCATATGAGAATAATGACAAGAGAAACACTCCAGAGGCTTCTAATTCTATTCTAAACCTTTCTTTCCTAATATAAAAAATAAAGCATTGATTTGAGGTGAGAATCTTTCCTATCCATACATCAAAGCTACATGAAGTTTGTTACACACCCCAAAAGACTCTCTATTGCTTTTATACTGTGATTCACAGGAGGGTCACCAGTGAGAATGGATACTCATATGGATTTCTTAACATGGATCTCTTGGAGATATATTACTGTAATCATACATGCTCGGCTACCAGTGAGCTGAGATATGAATATCTGTAAAACATGGGGGCAGGGGATAGATCTAAGATCATCTATCTATTTCCACTGGTCCCCTGGCAATTCCACTTTAGACCCTATTCATCCAGCCCTACCCTTCCATGTGGTGACTGTTCTCATGGGACATGTCAACCAGATGTGAAGGCCTAGCTTCAGAAAGTTTCTCTTGGGAGGACAAAGGAGCATATTGTAAAAATGTAAATGTAAGTGCTATATTCCCAGTATTACTACTCTAACAGTTCTGCAGAGGTGCTAAATAATACTGCTGTAGGAGGCACAAAGAGTAGGAATTAGGATTAGATTAGGACCCTGCTAACTGATCCGAGGCACCTTTTAAAGTGGTGATCCTCTTATTCTTTGCAGGGGGAGAGCAACTGTCCCTATCCAGCTCCAGCGTAGCATCCCTTGAGTGATTGTTACTGATGATGTCTACCTTATGTTTCCTGTTAGTTTGTGAGCCCTTTGGGGATAGGGTACCATCTTACTTAATTATTTAATGTAAACTGCTTTGAGCACTTTTGTTGAAATGTGGTATATAAATATTTGTAGTAATAGTAGAAGTTGCAGTAGTATTTGTGTGTGAGAGCATACATTTCTTGGGTAGACAGACTAGTGCAGCTGACCAGTAAATTTAAATTGGCAGTATGCCTTCACTTGTTTTAAAAGATGGAAGTATACCAACAGGAGTCTTGCTTTTCAAGGAAACTCCAGGGATAGAAAAAGGTCAACATGAATGCCTTTGTTAATTATTCTAGGCTACTGGGATCTGTCTCCATCCTTATTGATGCCTTCAAACATCAACAAAGCTTCAAAGGGGCGGGTGGGGGGGATGCTTCATAGCACCTAGAAAAAGTTGAATAACTCCAGGTATCAGGGAATAAGACATGACTGTAGACTCAGGACTGGAAAGGCCTTAAATATAAGAAAAGCCCTGCTGGATCAGGCCCAAGGCGAGTCTAGTCCAGTATCCTGCTCCACCAGATGCCTCTGTGAAGTCCACAGGCAAGAGCTGAGGGCATGCCCTTTCTCCTACTGCTACTTCCCTGAAACTGGTATTTATAGGCATCTTGCCTCTGAGGCTGGAGGTGGTCTATAGCCCTCAGTCTAGTAGCCATTCATGGACCTGTCCTCCATGAATTTATCTAAAACCTTCTCAAAGCCATCCAGGCTGTTGGCTGTCAACACAACTTGTGGCAGAAAATTCCATAGGTTGATTATATGTTGTGTGAAAAAGTACTTCCTTTTTTCAGTCCTAAATTTCTTGGCAATCAGTTTCATGGGATGATCCCTGGTTCTAGTATTATGTGAGAGGGAGAAAAAGATGAGGCCCAATGTGGCATCCGGTCCAGGAGACAGCAAATTAGTCTCAGGTCCAGAACCCCAGAGAAGGCAGACAGGAAACAAGGAGCCAAGAAGAATGGGAACAAGTTTCCAGTGGAAGCAGTACGGTCAGTGGAAAGGTCCACTGAGAATGCAGGTCAAGCAAAAACATCAAAGCAGATGGGCCCAAGAAGACGGCAAGAGGTGAAAACAAGCTGCTGTGGACAAACCGTTATCTAATTTACCAGAAGCCTTTCCCTGTTTCCTTCTGCAGAGGATCCTGGGAGAAAATGGTGGTAAGTGCAGTTAGAGCTGTCAAATAAAATTAGTCCAAGCTGGACCTTACTCTAGGCCTGAAAAGGGGGGTTCTGAGAAGTGATGTGCCATTCTTTTCTATGACTGCTTGTTCTCCCTGTAAGGTGGGCTTTCCAGGGGAAATAAAGACAACAGCCAAAGGAAGTACAGATTCTTCTTTGACTTCCCAGTGTGTATGTGTGTGGACATTCATGACCAGCATAAGAGGTCTGCATGTTCTATCCCTGATGTTGACAGGCAGTGCTATCATCCAATGAGGCAATGCTGAATTTTTCAAACATGTTTGGCTTCCCTAAGGTGCCTCCCCTGTCTCCTATGGCTCTGTGTGGACAGATTATATTTCCCTGTCCTACATTTGATCTCTAGCCAAACTAAAGAGCTGACTGCCAAGGCAGCCATCTTTTTAAAATTTGAGTTACATTTGGGGAGGTTCAAAACTTTTAATTTAGGGAGGCTCCCTCTAATTAAGTCTGAGAACTTGACTATTGTACACTGTACACACTTTATCTTCCCAGGAGCTTTTTCAGACGGCAACTTTGCTTTGTGGGGGTGGCTGTGCATTCACATATCAGCCAGATTTAGTCCAAAGCCTGTGCAATATTTCAGAGAGCATTTCACAAATGATTCCAGGTTTTCCCTCCGCATTAGAACCTAGCCCAGTTTATGTCCAGGGTAAACAAATCCTCTTTTTACATCCGAGTATCTGTTATGCCCCAAACCCACAGTAAAGCCTCATGGTAAACCCACGGTTAAAGCCTGCTGTCTGAAAAAAGGTGCAGCTGAAGTCCACCCAGGATGTGGCTATGAACCACTGAAGTATACAGTTGAGGTTCTACAAGAACTTGGAGCTATTGAAAAATAATTAGATGCATGCTTAATCTTAGGTATGAGATCAATACCTAAAGTAAAAGAACAATGCCTGGGTTAAACAGCACAACAAAAATGGACTGAACTAAGCCAAAATCTCACCCATCAACACTGATATAATCCTAATCAAAGAACTTTGACAGTGCTTTCAGGAACATAATTTTGGTATTAGGTCCTAACTGAGTATCCTTTATTGTGTAAAGGTCTGCAGTATTACATTTTTTTAAAAAAAGACAAATACATCCCCCTGCATAGGGGTATATAACTGCAGAAAAATGAGGTGTGGTGCTTGTTTATTTACATTCCATGTTATCTTATCTTTATTACTATTCTTTTACAGTTCTGTCTCTGCTCAAAAGTTCAACAGTCTTGAGAATGTCAAACTTTGATTCCTGAAATGATTGCACTAAATAATGTGCCACTGTTCATGTTGTGTTGATGAGCAGATTTCTTCTTTAATCAGAAACGTGTCAATTGTGATTAGGTAATCTGAATACCTAATTGCTTTTTAAACTCATCTGTTTCATTTTCCAGAGAAAGGTGGAGTGTCACTGTGAGTTTCCCAAAGTCACTTGTTAAAACAGAACAACAAATATTAGCTTTTTACGAGCACTTTAATTATGTAATGGGTTCATGATGGATATCGGGGGGAGGGGAGCATAAATGAAACCTAAACACATGGCGGTTTGTTACACTGAGTGAAAAATCAATACTAGACAAGTTGTGGGAATAGTCTATAAATGATTGCTAAATCTAAATTCAAGGTGTACTTAGAATTAATTTATAAGCACCATACCATAAGTTCTTTCACGCACACCATATGTGGTGTTTGATTGGTCAACACAAGAATATCTGGAGACAATTTTTTAAAAAAGGATATCTAACAGCCAGTCCTATGCATATTTACTCATAAATAAACTCCACAATGTTGATACTCCCATAAGTGTGCATAAGAATGCATTATAGATTTGGTAAGCATGCAACTATGCAGTGTTGGAGGGGGTCTAACTAACCATCAGAAATCCAGGGATTTTAAGCCTACTTTCCAGTAGGCTTATGAGCTGACCCGGCTTTCTGTGTGTCCGTGTATCCTTCCGTGTGCCCCCCACCACCACATCAACTTTGCAACGCCTGGACCAATATGAACCAAATCTGGTACAGTTGTAGGGACACACAGGGACACCTCAACGGCATAGTTTGTGACGATGTCACCCACACTGATTCAAGATGGTGAACACACAAACTTTTGAGGCACAAGTGGGCTAACTAGTGAACTGTTTAACTGATTAGAATCAAATTTGCTACAGCTGTAGGGACATATAAGGATGCCCTAATGGTGTGGTGTGTTTGCTGTTATCCACTCCAATTCAAAATGGCAGCCACGTGAACATCTGAGGCACAAGCGGGCTAATTTGTGGACTGCCTAACCCATTTGAACCAAAATGGGTACAGTTGCAGTGAGTGACACACAGGTACACCTCAATGGCATAGTTTATGACGATGTTATCCACACCAATTCAAGATGGTGGATGCATAAACTTGTGAGATGCAAATGGGCTAACTTGTGAACCGCTTAACTGATATGAACCAAATTTGCTACAGTTGTAGGGACACATAGGGACACCTCAATGGTGTAGTTTGTGATGATGTCATCCACCCCAATCCAGGATGGTGGATGTGTGAACATTTATTATTTACTTACTTACTTATTTATCAAATTTGTACACTGCCCCAAACTTCTGTCTCTGGGCGATAATAATAATAATTATTATTATTATTATTTAAAAAATTCAATTTCTATACCGCCCTTCCAAAAATGGCTCAGGGCGGTTTACACAGAGAAATAATAAAGATGGATCCCTGCCCCCAAAGGGCTCACAATCTAAAAGTTGTGAGGTGCAAGAGGGCTAACCTGTGGACTGTCTAACTGATTTGAACCAAATTAGGTACAGTTGTAATGAGTGACACACAAGGCCACCTCAATGCTGTAGTTTGTGATGATGTCAACCACCCCAATCCAAGATGGTGGATGTGTGACTTTTTGAGGTGTAAATGCACTAACCTGAGGACTGTCTTATTGATTTGAACCAAATTAAGTACAGTTATAGTGAGTGACACACAGGGACAACTCCGTGGTGTAGTTTGTAATGATGTCATCCACCCCGATCCAAGATGGTGGATGTTTGAACATTTGAAGTGCAAGACATCTAGCTTGTGGACCTCAATTTGAAACAAATTCAGTCCGGTTGTAGAGACAGACAAAGGAAAGTAGACTGATAAGTTCTTACTAGAACAACTAGTTATTTTATGAGGAACAGAGCACACATGCTCATTTACAAAAATGTGACAGGTAAGCATTTCATAAATCAATGTCAGAAATGTTGTGCAGAAGAGGAGATGTTGAGAGGTACAGCTTTTCTTGTACATGCATGAGAAGCTATACTCACTGAAATCCTTTCTTCTTAAAGGTAATTGTAGCCCTCTCCTTTTCATCTGGTCATCCTAGCCATCCATCAGACCATAGATTGTTGCCCAAAGTAGAGGACAGAATGCCACATAATAATTTCTGTAGAGAAATAGCTCCAGATGGCTCAAGCAAGTGAGCCATGCCTGATGCTACAGGAGAAGGCAAGAAACGTCCTCCAAGTCACTAGCCAGTTGCACCTAGTGGAAAAATAATCCCAGACCCCCAGTAGCAACAGTCAGTGTAGTGATGTGGTTAGAATTTTGGTAGGGATGTGCACGAATCAATTTGGTGTGTCCAGCAGGGATGCACCAAATCACTTTGGCATGGCTCACCAAATCATTTCAACAGGACAGGGAGTAGTACCTTTAAGCACGAGTAAAGCCAGTCCTTACCTGCCCCTCCACCATCCCACCACATCTCCTGGTGCTGCTTTGCACCTCTCAGAAGTCTGCACACGTGGCTGTGGAGTTGCACCCAGCAGCCTGCAGATGGTGGTGGGACTTCAATGGACGCTGCCATGCACAGACTTCTGAACAGTGAAGCAGCGCACAAGGAAAGGCACTGAGGAGGAGCAGGTAAGGACTGGCTTTATTTGTCCTTAAAGGTACTGCTTCCCACCCTGTCAAAGATTTGTGCACATCCCTAAATTTTGGACTTGGATCAGGAAGATCTGGGTTCAAATGCTCAATCAGATATGAGGCTCACTGGGTAACCCTAGGCCAGTCACTGTGTTCCTCAGCCTAACCCACCTCACAGAATGGGTGTGATGACAAAAGTGGGGAGCCATGCTTATCTCCTGAATTCCTTGGAGGAAGATGAAATAAAAGTGTGATATTGACAGCTAAATCCAAAGGACAATCACATCTTGAACAAAACCCATCCACCAAGACTGCAAGATACCTTGATGCCCCTAAACAGAGCAGAGAGCACAATCCAGATAAAGCAAATTTGACTCAAAAGAGAGAGTTAGCATCTCCTTCTCAGGCCAGTGGAGCCTCAAAGGGTGTCCTTTGGCTGGATTATGCCCATACATTGCACTTATGCACATGCTGTTACATTTGACTCAGTTAAGATCAGGCAGAACACATGAGACAGTTGAAGTCAATTGTACAATACATAAAACCAGAGCCAGCAGAGGACATCATGGCCCAATCATCATCCAGGCATTATTTCCCACATAGATGGATTTAAAACTAATTAAACTGGGCTGGTGCTTCACATTAGATCTGTCAGGAGTCTCTGTCTTTGCTTATGCTATTGCTAGTGTCATTAATGTATTTGTAGACTAGTATTTTCCTTTAATGGTAAAGTGAATGACTTCTTGCTGACCAGTATGGTACTAGGCAAAATGGAAACATCCAGAGAGAAAGAGAGGCTCAAAGGGAGGAAATCATAAGTATGCTGAAAAATTTCCATCTGCATTTGAAAAATAAGAAAGAAATCCAAAAACAGGAAGATGAAGACCTGTGCATTTGTGCTGCTCTTTTGCTGCAGAGGACGGTAACAGCAGAAGGGCAGGGGACACATGCAAGCCCTCAGTGTTGATGATTAGTCTGAAGAAAAGAAATCTTAGGTCCTATGTAGGAAGGGAAATTGAGGTTGTTGGACAGTGTGCTTATCAGACACACATCTCCAATTCAAATTTCTTCTTCTTTCAGGATCCTTTAAGCTGTTTGGGAATCTGCTACCTTCACAGCTTAATTGGTCCTTTGAGGGTGCTCAATACTATCTGAGGGAAAAGGACTTTCTCTGATCCAAATTAACCTTCTCCAAGGACTCTTTGAGCTGCAGTTGGGACAAAGCCACCCACTGCTTTCAGTACACAGAAGCAGGGAGAAGTAAGTGTTGGGAATGTGTGCTGTCAGGATGCTTACTTCAATTTCCTCTGAAGTCTCCCATAAAGCACACATTGATGGCAGTAAACAAATTCCTTCCCTATACTATACAGTTCAGATTGGGGTGAAGAACTTGTTGCAAACCCTGAACTGAATTTAGAGGGTGTGCATTTGAACATATGAAGTTGTCATATGCAAATTCAAACCATTTTACATCTACCTCAGTAATGTCTACACTGGCAGAAGCTGTCCAGCGTTCTAGAAAGAAGTCTTTCTGAACTCTACGTGGAGATGCCAGCTAGAGGTTGAATTTACTTATTGTATTTACACTATTACTTATATACCACTTTTCAACGAAAAAGTTCTCAAAGCAGTTTACATAGAAAAATAAATAATAATACTAATTTAAGATGGTTCCCTGTCTGCTAAAGGGCTAACCGTCTAAAGAGCAACATAAGGTGGACAGCAGCAACAGTCACTGGAGGGATGCTTAGAACCAGTTGCTTAGATCCAGTTTAAACCAAAATAATTTCCCTCCCCAAAGCTGCAAAGAGGCCAGACCCACTAAAAGCATAAAGGATCATGGAGCAGAGGGCATTTGGTAGGGGTGTGCACAAACCACGATTCGAGCACAGGTTCGGCACTGCACCAGTTCGGTGCCATAGGGAGGGGAGCAGGAAGTGGGAGCTTTAAGAAATGAGAGTGCAGTTCCTTAACTGCCCTCCACTGTCCCATGCAGCTTTCTGTTGGGGCAGTGCTTGGCCCAAGTACCCCCGCATTGTGCCAGCAGACACATGGTATTTGCACATGCGCAGGCGCCATTTATGTGGTCAGCAACAACATGCCCCCCTCCATAGCACCAGCTTGCACATGTAGTCCACAAATGTGCAGGTGCTATTTGCATAGTCAGCATGTTGTTGCTGACCATACAAATGGTGCCCATGCATCCGCAGGCACCATCTGCATACTGGCACCACACAGGGGTACATGGGCCAAGCACTGCCCCAGCAGGAAGTTGCATGGGGCAGTGGTGCAGGTCCTTACCTGCTCTTCTCTTTCTTAAAGCTCCCTCTACCCACGGTGCCGAACCTGTGCTTGAACTGTGGTTCATGCACACCCCTAGTATTTGGAGTTGGGGAATGCACACCCTGAGCTCATCCGCTGCTAACTGAGCAAAGAGGCATCTTTTTAAAGTAGTGATTTTCTTTACTGAGCAGGGGGAAAGCAACTGGCCCTATACAACCGCAGCATAGCATCCTTCCAGTGGCTGTTGCTCGTGTCTATCTTATGTTTCTTTTTAGATTGTGAGCCCTTTGGCTTTATTTATTTATTTATAATCTTTATTTATTTGTACAAAAACAAAATATTTATTTATCTATCTTTATTCATTTATTTTGATTTTTCTATGTAAACCACTTTGGGAACTTTTGTTGAAAAGCGAACATTGGTTGAAGAGTGGTATATAAAAATTAGTAGTAGTAGTAGTAGTAGTAGTATATACATATTAGTAGTAGTAGTAGTAGTAGTAGTTTCACAAACTGTTCCATACCACTCTGGGAGACAGGGCTGTCCTTAGGGCATGGCAAGCAGAGCGATCGCCCCAGACCCTGCTCTTTTAATCCCTATTAGAATTAACTGGAAGGGGGCCCCACCCTAGCTGATTTGCCCTGGGCCCCGCACCCCTCCAGAGCTCTCTAAGGACAGTCCTGCTGAGAGACAGTTAACCCCCATGTACTGAACTGGAGCATTTACAAATCAATGCCCCGCCTTGGATCAGAATGCTATAATATCATTATGCTATGGAGTGGGAGGGGGAAATACTCCATCATTTACTCACAGTCTTGTATAAACAAAACCTTAAAGTGCTGCTTGAGTCTGTAGTAACTCATTCATGAGTGTTCTTTCTTTCCAATAGGTTAGAACAGCAGGGCAGCAGGCTTCCAGTACTTGACATTTAATGGATTCTGTGAAACTGCAAAATTTGATTTTAACTCTTTAATGCAGAAACTTGTATTTAATATAGCATGCCTCCATATACACACATGTATTTGTGCTAGGGAGATAGAACAGCTTTCTTTCTAAATAGTTTCAGCATTCCAAGATTTTTTTGGTAAGCTTATGTGAAGGGTTTTGTTGTTGTTGTTGTTTTTAAATCCAACATGATTTGAAAACACAGTTTAAGAGTCAGTGTGTAAAATAGTTAACTTTCTGTTGTTCTTGGCTTGGCACCTGCCTGGGCACAGTCTGGTATTTCGAGGTTTAGTTCTCTACTCGTTACCAGAGGGTATAGGCTGTCTGTGTTAGCTAAAGATCTGTCAAGCAATAAAAATGAAGAAACAGCACTATCAGTGAAATCAGAGCAAACAAAAAAAAAAGTTCGGTTCTGCTCGGAGTTGGTGATTGTCATATTTACTCATTTCTTTGCTTGACTAAGCAAGTTTAAAATATCTGATTTAACCTGTTTTAACCAGGATTAGCCACAAAAGCTGAACCTTGTATACATTTGAGTATGTCCAGGCTGTATCTGAAAGTGTGTACAGTCTTGGAGCATATACTGATATGTTTGCTAGAAATCATATATTTCTGAGTTGGTCCAGGACAAATTGGTGAACCTGCTTTGACATTCTAGAACACTTGCTGAGATTTTGGTCTCTTAAGAGCCATTTTACACAGTACACTGAAGGAGGTAGTAGACTGTGGTGGTACAACTCAAGACTGTACCATTTCCGAAAACAGTGAGGGGGGTGTCGTAATCTTTATGATCTTCCTGTGTAAAATGATTCTAGCATGTAGCAGGTTAGCAGATCAGGGAGTGAGTGATATTAAACCATTTTTCATAAAGTGCTGGTTATCCACATTAAGGAAAATTATGTGGGGCGGTATTCAAAATTATTGCCTTCCAATTACACTGTGAAGTGATACAGTCCCTGATTCTACTTCAGTCTCACACTCATTCTGTGTATTGTATAGGGTGGCTCTTACACATTTGCCTAGACACATCAAGATGTGATGAGTGTTCAGGAAACAAACACACAGGCATGCACACACACACACACACACACACACACACACATCCCAGGACCAAACAAAATATGTGTATTGTTCAAGCCACCAACTCTTGTTTTTGTCCCCAGCCCCCAATAGAACTTCACTTTATAAAAGTGAGGCCAGGCCAAAGCATACTAACAAAACGTCGTTACATTTTAAAAAAAATTAAAGTGGATTAGTTAGCTTTTGTCACTTGTGTAAGTGTATCAAAAGCCCCCAACAGAATACTAATGGTACAATTCAGCAATATTAAGAGCTCTAGAGATCCCATTAATTTCCAAGTGGGAAATACAAGCACATGCTTAACTCTTCCATAGAGATTAGTGGGAACTTAACATTGATTGTTCAATAAGATATTTATCTCAATGCATTCTGTTTACAAATGCCTTTAAAATGTTCCAGTCAAGTTAAGAATTACAGCAACTAAGCTGATTTTTTTTAAAGCAAAGAGGAGCAGAAAAGCAGCACCAGGATCTGCTGAACCGAATAAACATTTGGAAACTCTTTTTAAAAAAAAAACCCATCCCCACCAAAAATACAAAAAATAAACACTTCCAAAGCAAAGTTCTGGAGTTCACCATCATCACCACCCAGAAGCATATCAAAATATTAGTTATACCTGTGAAGTATCACATCATTAGGCTAAAGCCTTGCAGCTTTTGCCTTTCCATCAATTCCATACCTTTATTTTTCTTTCGTAGACAGAATCTCATCAGCATTCAGCAGCCTTTCCTTCCCAGGTATTTTGAGTAACCTTCAAAGGGTTAAATTAATTAGTTAAGGTAAGCCATAATTATCAGCTTTGCATTTCTATGCAGTTTTTCAACTATCACTAAGGAACTATGCATTTCTTTTTATAATTTCCTCTTACCTGTAAAGGAGCAAAGTTCAAATTCCTTTCTTGAAGTTTCTCTCATGACAAGCTGGATGGTCCTTCATCAGAGATTGTGTGCCCTTCAGGTAATGTATATATGTCTGCTTCTGAAAGCCCTCCTCCCCCTCGACTGGAACCCCAAGACTCCTTGTCCTCGCTGTCAGTCAGAAACAAGTTAGTAAGAGTCTGAGTTGGAATTACCTGAACGAGGAAACCAGAGGGAGGGAAGGAATCTGAGAGGAGACTTTGTGATGTCAGCAGTATGTCTTAAGGAAACCTACAGCAAAGACCAGTAAACTGTATAACTCCATAGAATTCAACACACTGTTATGAACTAAGCCAATGCCCACTTAAAAAGAAACTGATGTACTTTTAGAGAATGTCAGTTAATCTTTGAAGAAACTTGATCAAAGTCCCTTCAAGATCTTGTTGCCCAGATAAACAAGGTAAAAATGCTTTGAATAAATTTTGATATTATTCTTTTTTTAAAAATGCCAAATATCCCTTTCCTTTAAGAGAACTGCAGGTTGATTCCGGAACAAATACACAGCAGGTCTAGTTTATTGTACTGATCTTGCAATAACCATTGTCAGAGATGATATCCCAGAATATCAGTGTTTTCAAGCTGATTACTTGCACCACTGTTTCTTTCTGTAAAATACAGTGGCTTTTCCTTTGTTATTTACAAGGCATCAGCATTAACCATGGGGAAACACTGAGTATAAAGAGAGCCATGTTGTGTCACCCTTAATGGTTCCAGTATGCCTAAGGCACTATGGGTATGGATGGAAGTTCCATAAATAAATCAGTAAAATGCAGAATGAAAAGAAAGACAATCATAATTTTAAAACATCATTCTGCTACCTCTGGAATATCGTTCACTGATACTACTATTACTACTACTACTACTAATAATAATAATAATAATATTTATATACTGCTTTTCAACAAAAGTTCCCAAAGTAGTTTATCAAGAAATAAAAATAAATAAATAAAATGGCTCCTTTCCCCCAAAGGGCTCACAATCTAAAAAACAAAACAAAACATAAGATAGACACCAGCAACATACACTAGAGGGATGCTGTGCTGGGGATGGATAAGGCCAGTTGCTCTCCCCCTGCTCAATAAAGAGAATCACCACTTTTAAAAGGTGCCTCTTTGCTCATTTAGCAGGGGGAGAGCAACTATACACATCCTTCTCATGTCCTGCCTCCAAAAATCATGTCACTGTAATCATGTAATCCTGTCCAGAACCAAGCTCTGTTTTTAAAAGGATCTCATAACACAAGAGAAATCATGGTATTTGTAGTCCTGGGAGTTTAGAGGAGCTTAATATGTCCTTTATATGAAAGAGAAGAATTATGCTAGCAAAATACCAGTTCTTTCCCAAACAGCATCAGCAAGAAGACATTAATAATGTCATCAATATGCAACCATAGGAACCCAGAGGTCTGGAATACTTCTGTTCACACGGTTAAATATGTAGGCTGTGCCAAAACACAGTAACTGCCATAAATTTAAGCAAATTGTGTTTTTTTGGACAGAAACAAAAGGATTGACAAAACTTACACATGTTCTTCATGCAACCCATCACTGAACAGCACTGAGTGTCTCATCTGGATGTAGTGGTAGTGGTAAAAGCAAGAGGGCCACAGCATAAGCAGCTCTTTATAAAGATGTTCAAATGGAAGTCTTCTTCGCGCCACCTGGCTTCAGAATTTTGTGGTGTTTCCAAAACACCATTATATAATGCATCACATTTCTCCAAATGTATCTCAGAGTCAGAGCACACATGACAGCCTACCGCAGGAAAGCTGCTTTAAATTGTTCCAAATAGCGGCTATCTCCACATGACAACCTGTTTATGTTTAGTGGCTTACCACATGGATGGGGAGATTTTCTCTGTACCACCACATTTTCCTTAGCCCTTCCCCTTCACAAACATCTACAGTGGTGTGGGAGTCACTTTCTTATCATCCAGTCACATCTGGTTGTAGTATATGTCTGAAAACCAGAAACAAGTGGTCAGGGCCAATCGTGTGGGATTTCTTTCCCTGGCTGGGAAGAAGAGCAGCAATCAGGTGGGAAAAGCCTGCCTGATTGGCAGTGCTTTTCTGGCAGCCATGTGGAATCACACCCCATGAAAACAGAACTCATCCTGATGCTTTGAATATGTGTGAAGGGGGCTTTTTTCTTTTTGAATGTTCCCAATGCAGTGGTGCAGAGAAAATCTCCTAATCTGTTGTATACAAATGACTTACCTGTGGAAACAGCCCTCACATGAAGTAATCACACGTGGCCTCCACATCAGGGGGTACATTGTACATGTCAACAGAGTGTACAAATTAGTCCATCTCACACCGTTTTAATGTGTTTATCTGGAATCCTTTACTATGATAAAAGCTGCATACGATGCAATATAATATGCAGCAAAGTAAGGGGGAAAACAGGAAATAACATAAGTTGAAGTGAAGAACAAAGATAGTAACTAGTAAGTAGCTCCAACTAGTTTACAGTGATATGTTACAGCTCCACCTATGACTGGAGGATTTGTTCATATTGCTGACTTCTATGTAGGTTTAATTCCATTCATATGCTATTATAGAGTGCACATCTTCTAGGAGTGTGCAAACAAGTTCTAAACTGAACTGGTTTGATGTCGAACTGGTTTAGATCAAAAGTTCGACCACAAACCGAACACCCCCCCCCCGGTTTGAGGGTTCGGTGAGCAATTTTAAAAAAACATTAATTTTATTTAATTATTTCTTAAACTTACCCACTCCGGGGGCTTCTCCAAGGTGGCGAGGGGGTCCATGAAGGTTCCCTCTTCCATGCTGGCCTCCTGGGGAGTTAAAACTTGCCCGGTTCGGGCATCTTCAGTCCTTTCTAGGCCTATTCCCTGGTGTGGTGGCCATTTTGGAGGCTGCTGCACCTGTGCAGTAGGACCCTGTGTGTGGCCTGGATCATGACCCAGCCACACAGGGTCTCACTGCGCAGGCGCAGCAGCCTCCAAAATGGCCACTGTGCCAGGGAATAGGCCCGGAAAGGGCCAACGACACCCGAACTGGCCAAGTTTTAACTCCCCAGGAGGCTGGCTGGGGGAGGGGGAACCTCCATGGACCCCGCCCCCCGGGCCACCTTGGAGAAGCCCCCAGAGGAGGTAAGTTTAAAAATTATATATATATATATATATATATATATATATATATATATATATATATATATACACACACACACACACACACACACACACACACTTATTATTATTATTATTATTTTACATTTTATATCCCGCTCTTCTGCTCATCCAACCCCCCCGGACTGGACCAAACCTGGAGTGGGGGGTTTGAAGGCAGCCAAAACCAAACTGGGCCAGGTGGTTTTGTGTGCATCCCTAACATTTTCCCTGAACATTAAGCATTAAGGCAACTTTTTCAAGACTTATTCACACAATCATCAGAATCCAAAGGACAGCTCAGAGAGCACAACACATGTCCTACTGCTTTTCTGGGGTCGGGGGGTGGGATGTTACCATTGCAGCCTTCCATGCCCTACATAACATAACCAGCTCTTGAAGTTCAGGGGACCATTTGGAACAGTTTGTGGCACAGCATGTGAAGATATAGCTGGAAGTGGGGGAGAGAATTCACCCCCCCACACACAAAACCCATTATGCACAGAATACTGCCTTATGTTCCTGTGTGAAACTGTTTGGATATTAGTCACTATGTTTCAGACACATATGCCAGTGTGGTTTAGTGGTTAGTGTGTTGGACTAAGACAGGGGAGACCTGAGTTCAAATTCCCACTCATCCATGAAACTCAATGGATTACTCTGGGCCAGTCACACATCTCTCAGCCTAACCTAACTCACAGGGTTGTTGTGAAAATAAACATAAACATGTACCGATCTGGGCTCCTTGGATGAAGTGCGGGAATGAAATGAAATGAAATGAAATGAAATGAAACTAACTAACTAACTAACTAACTAACTAAATAAATACGGTTTATCTGTACACCTAAAATGTAATGTAAATCTGCTTGCAAACACATTTATCATACAGACAAAATTACTAGCGAGCAGTTATTGGCTGCAGCTTTCTGTCAAGAGGAGTAAATAGCAAGCCTGGATATCCACTGCATAAAGAGTTAAGTTAAGCAGCTGACAAAGGACAGTCTACCATCCTTTGAGGCGATATGCCCTCTGCAGCAGCATTATCCTCAGAACCACTCCACCCCTGCTTGCAAGCATGCAGAGTCTCTGTGGTTCGAATGACTGCATCACTGCTGCAGCAACCCAGCTCCCTTGATTTCCAATGGGAATTGCATTGCTGTGATGACAATGCTTTGCTTAGGAGCCATGGAGGCACTGACCACCTTTGGACATAGCGTGAAACCTTGGGTAGATGAACCTGTGGTTAATCTGTGAGCCTGGGAATCATCCCACAGATGATCACTGAGCTGCAGTTTTGCTGCCTCTGGTTTGTGGGCAGAGGGGCCCCTCCATCTTCCTAGTCCGCTGAGGTCACATCCCAGCAAGCTTCAGAGTGCTCATGAAGTTCAGAGAGTGAACAAGGTTTCAAGACATTGGTAGAGCGGCAATCATTGGCCATGGTCTTTAAGGGGGCATGCCCAGTCCAATCATGCCTTTTCAGCATTGATCGGCTGCCCTTGGCAGGCAGGCAACCTTAATAATTAAACCCACTCCTCACAACACTTGCTCCATTGCCCTTGCAAAGGCCCCGCAGCCATACAGTCTCTCACAAGCACAACTACTGGTATTGGGGGATGCAGAGGGGAAGTAGTTTTCTGTTACTCCTGTTAGGGGTGAAAGGGCAAAAAAGTATTCACAAGAGGGGAAGTATTTATTGGGAGGGCAAAGGAAATGCATCCTCCTTGTCAAGGTATGAGGTTGATGTTCCTATACATCAAGATATACACCCCATCAAAAGCAATGCAGTGCAGAGGAACCATATCCAGATGTGAATATGGTTACTCTACATGTTATTTTTAAATGGAATGTGGATTTGAGGGAGTGTTGGCTTTGGCATTGAGGATGAGCTCCCTCTTCTCCCACTCAAAGCAATAGCAAGTCCAAGGAATAAGGGCTTGTTTATTATTTATCATTTATTCATTTAAACTATTTAGATCCAGCCTTTCCATCCCATAAACATGTGCCATCCAAGGTGGCTTACGATCCATATAATTTTAAAAACAGTGGCTGACATCCTGACTAACAGAGCATGTGCACTCGGTGGGTCTGTGAGGGCATGACAGGAGCCTTCACACAACTCCCACTTTCCCCCTGCACACACACTGCACACACACTGTTGTGCAAGAACCCTTAGAATCTGGAGCACTCCCACTGTCTGGGGCATGTCCCATAGAAGGGACATCCCTACATTTAAGATAGGCAGACCCACAAAAGTACTGTTGTCAATGTAATTCTGGTATTTACTTAATTCCTTCATTTTATAAATTTATGTGCCATCCTTCAGTATAAAACTCTCAAGATAGCATTATCTTGGTAGAAAGCAACAAATCACGACAAATATCTGAAGTGTGCTTCCACACTTCCTGTGTTGTGACACCGCAGTCCCTATGCTGACAGAAGGGTGCCGTTTACATTTCCAATGCCTTGTTTTGAATTTAATTGCTGTGATATAGTGCTATGATGTTGTATATCCCGCGTTAAGAAGTTGCTGTTTTTTCAGGTTGTTAGTTTTCATGAGACTGCTCCCCCTGTTGTTTACGTTTTGAAAGCGATTTGCCTGAATGGAAGCATTTTGCTGCTGTTGAGTGGCTAATCTGGAAAGCACCCAGAAGACTGCAACAACAGTTAACACCAGTGAAAAAACATGTGGAATTCTGTCTTAGCTTTGCATCACAAGTCTTTGCATCACTTCCAAAAGTCTTAGCTTTGCATCACAAAGGTGCCAAGTGAGTTTCTCTGGAGAGGTCATTTCAAATATAACAAAAAAAGCCCTCTTTTAGTCACCATCCATCTAAATTCTGATGGTAAGTAAAAAGTAAACTTGTGCCTTCGAGTCGGTGTTGACTCCTGGGTGCTTTCCAGATTAGGCCTTGCAAAAGGATCATGTTGGATCTCGGAAGTGTGCTTTCACACTTCTTGCATTGTGACACCACAGTCCCTACATGGACAGCAGGGTGCGGTTCACATTGCCAATGCCTTGTCTCAAATTTAATCACTGTGATATAGAGCTTGGATGTCATATATCCAGCATAAGGAAGCTGCTATTTTTTCAGGTTGTTAGTTGCTGTGAGACTGCTCCCCCTGCTGTTTATGTTTTCAATGTGACTTGCCTGAATGGAGGTATTTTGCTGCTATTGAGCAGCTAGTGTGGAAAACACCTTGGTGACCACAGAGCCATGTGGTTTTCTTTGGTAGAATACAGGAGGGGTTTACCATTGCCATCTCCCTCACAATATGAGATGATGCCTTTCAGCATCTTCCTATATCACTGTTGCCAAATAGAGGTGTTTCCCATAGTCTGGGAAACATACCAACAGGGATTCGAACCAGCAACCTCTTGCTCCCTAGGCACGTAACTTCCCCACTGCACCATTCTGGTGGTGGGGGTACCTAGAAGAGGACTGCTAATGAATAATGCAAGGTATGGTCAGTTTCAAGTGGTAGAAGGTGGCCCTATAGGTATCATATCCAGGTCCCAAGTTGTTTAGGACTTCAAAAATTAACCACTAGGGCTGTGCAGTCCTGTTAGTTTGACAGGCATGCTGGACCCAGTATGATCTCTGTCAGGCATGACTGGAATGAGTTCAGACTTGACAGATGAGTCAAATCCATTTATAGTAATATAGCAATTTGCCATTATACAAAGGCCACCATGAAACAAGAAAACAAGACTTACACATTGCGCACTTGGAAGCATTGCATACTGTACAATATCCTTTAACAAAAACAGCAGCTTATCTTGAAAAGAATATCTCATCTATGAAACCAACAGTGGATGGGTATACTTTGCACAGAGCTCTTTGTACATTTCATATTCAAATATAAAATGGGCAAGATCTGCAATGGACTGGAGACTGCAAAAGCACACTAGGAACATAGAAAGCTTCCTTATACCGAGTCAGACCACTGGTCTAGCTAGCTCAGTATTGTCTGCACAGACTGCCAGCAGCTTCTCCGAGATTGCAGGCAGGAGTCTTTCTCAGCCCTACCTGGAGATGCCAAGGCTTTTCCCAGAGTGACCCCACCCTATGGGGAATATCTTACAGTGCTTACACATGTCTACCATTCAAATGTAAGCCAGGGTGAACCCTGCTTAGCAAAGGGGATGATTCATGCTTGCCACCACAAGACAACCATTTTCAGTGGGCAAGGAGGACATGGAGGGAAGGCAAGATTGAGCTTACTAGGTCAACATGTGGGATGCACTGCTCATGTGCTTGCATGATCCTGCTGCTCCCAGCAGCACTGATCTCTGGAGGCCAGAAAAAAAAAATCCTGGCCTCCAGGAATCCCAAAATGCACCATGAGAGCAGCATGGTACATTGGGGGATTCCCCTGTGAGGCAGGTGCTCTAGGCACCCAACTCTATGGGCTACATGCAGCCAGAGCATACACACAATCCTGGCCTGACAGACTTATACCCTCTAACCCAGGTTAAAGGCCGAGTTAAAAACCTGGGCTTCTGGGGGAGGTAATGCCAGGATTGGCCTTGATCCCAACACTGCACATGAGCAGTCCAACACAGCCTCTGTTTCTTTTAGGGATTCCCCTAATTCAGCCCTCCTGCTCTGCAAGAGGATGAATAATTAACTGGGCTTTGGAAAAGGCTGTTCTTAGCTTCACATCAGTTAGCTCCCTTACATAAATAGTAGAGACATACATGAACCAGTTTGGAAGGTCTGGCATTCAGCCGAAGCAGTGGAGGGGTATCTTTAAGGAGCGGGATCGGTGCGCATGCGCACGTCACACACGCCACTTCCAGGAGGACCCTGACCGGCGTGGCAAGGAGGTACGCTGCCACCCTGCACCAGTGATTTTTGTCACAGTGCCAGCGGGGGGAACCGCTTGCAACCAGTGGTGTGGGAGGAAGTAAGAGCACCCTCCTCGGGCCTTAAAGGTAACCTTTCCGGCACTGAACCGGCCTAGATGCGGTTCATGCACATCCCTAATAAATAGATATAGCATAGATAGGTAGAAAATATGTATATAAGATGGGTTTGACTTACATTCTCTTATCTCAGCTGTTTGCACCTGCTTCTCAAGAGACCTTGCAATATGACATACTTGGCCCTATCATAGACTTAGAAAAGGAGCTGACAGACCTGTAACTGAAACAGTCAGTTGCATTTTATATCTCCATGATCTGTGGCCCATCTCTTCAAAAGCAGATATTGTATATGTAGGTAAAGGTAAATGTAAAGTTGTGCCCTCGAGTCGGTGTCGACTCTTGTGACCACAGAGCCCTGTAGTTTTCTTTGGTAGAATACAGGAGGGGTTCACCATTGCCTCCTCCCGCGCAGTATGAGATGATGCCTTTCAGAATCTTCCTATATAACTGCTGCCCAATATAGGTGTTTCCCATAGTCTGGGAAACATACCAGCGGGGATTCAAACCAGCAACCTCTTGTTCCTTAGGCAAGTTACTTCCCCACTGCGCCATAAGGTGGCTGTATATGAAGGTAATAAACTAAAATAATCTTCACCTAAAATAAATGGCTTAAACAAGCCTACAAGTGCCTCATTTTTTAACACCATGATCTCTACCTCAGTATGGATGGTTGCTAATTTGATTGACGTTGGAATTGACAACCGTCTGCAAATAAGTTTGTTCTACACTCTTTCTAACAGATTTGAATTTGCAGCAGCCCATGGTGAGGCACTGCATAATATCTGGGGAGAACTCTTGATCTGTATAATATAAGGTTCCCACCCCTTCGTTCAATAGAAACCAAGAAGACCATTAAGTATTCTTTCCCCCAATAAGGCAGTCAACCTTTGGTTCAGAGTGGAGTTTGGGCACCTCCAACTCTGGTTCTGCAGTTCCAGCATTACAGCCAAACACTGGCACCACAGTTTCAGCTCCACAGAACTGGGAGGAAGCTCCTCCCTCACTCCGACCCAATAGGCTATGCGGGCTGTCCTCTCGAGAAGGAAGCCTGTGCAACCAGTTCCCCTGCCTCTCTGCAGTCCTGCTGCTGAGAGGCAGCTGCAGAGAGGCAGCTCTCCTGCGCATCTGAAAGTAGAGTGGGGATAGGGGTAGGGGTGTGGAACCACAGTTCCACATAACATCTGAAGGGGGCCACTGTGTGCCACAAAGAGCAGGGAGGGTGCAAAACTGTGGGTCCATTGGATCTGCGGTTCTGCATTACATCTGAAGGGGGCCTCTGTGCGGTCTTCCAGTACAAGTTCTATTAACATCTTCAAACTCTGAAGTCAGTTCTTTAGAGGGAGGGCAATAATGTCCAGAACAGGTTGAACACCACCTGGTTTCATTCAAATAAAAGTAAGAAAGTTTTTTTCACTTTTCACTGAAAGATTAAATTGGCATGTTTGTTTAAATGACATTGTGAGAACAGACTGATTAAGCTGCCTCTGGTTGTAATAGTTTGTGTAATGTTTTACACAAAGTAGATTCCCTTTGACTTTTAACTGAAAATTATAATATTTTGATTAATTTATATATGGCAGCATACCAGTTATGTAATTGTTTCCACACATGTCCACATCCCAAATCAGCTTTATAACTTAAATCTTTCTGAATAATTTTGTGAGTGATTGTTTGGGAGAGGTACTTTAAAACCACTTTATTTTGTCATCAGAATCCCTTAGGGCTTAAATACACACAATCATTTTCCATTTTATTTTGCTGTGGCAATCTAGTTGTGGGATTTTATTTTATTTTATTTTATTACACACGTTCAAATCACTCACCAAGTTATTCAGAGAGATTTAAGATATAAAGCTGATTTCAGCTGTGATCTGGATATGTGTCAAAACAATTGCACAACTGGGGCTTAAGAACTGGTTGCTCTTTAGGCACCTGCTCTTGTCAACCTGCTGCAACAGCCATCTTGTCAACTTGAGAAAAACCTAGGTAGAGCAGCTGAAAGTAGGATTGTGTTCACCATCTGACCTGTAGGATCATTTGGTTTCATTAGCTGACATGCTGCACAGCCCACCACCTCAGCCCACCACCTCTGTAACTCTCCACCCAGGGCTGTTCTGAAGCAGCCATGAGTGTAGCCAGAACTGAGTGGTTGTATGCACAGAACACAGGCCTGCCAACTGATGGGGCCAGGAGGCCTGGAGGCCACTATTTGGAGGGCCCGTGTTCTGGGTACACATCCACTTAGTTCTGGCTATGCCCCTGCTGATGAGTGCATCATTTGAGACTGCACCAAACTGCCAAGTAAGCACAATCCATTAAGTTGCTGCTCCCAATTTTCTTCTCATAACAACCCTGTGAAGTAGGTTAGGCTGAGAGAGAAGTGACTGGCCCAGAGTCAACCAGCAAGTATCATGGCTGAATGGGGATTTGAAGTCGGGTCTCCCTGGTCCTAGTCCAGCACTCTAACCACTACACCACGCTGGCTCCCACATTTCCTCTTCTGTTCCATATTATTGGTGGGCTGGGAACACATAGGAACATAGGAAGTTGCTATATACTGAGTCAGACCATAAGTCCATCTAGCTCAGAATTGTCTACACAGACTGGCGGTGGCTTCTCCAAGGCTGCAGGCAGAAATCTCTCTCAGCCCTATCTTGGAGATGCCAGGGAGGGAACTTGGAACCTAGATGCCCTTCCCAGAGTGGCTCCATCCCTTGAAGGGAATTTCTTACAGCGCTCACACATCTAGTCTCCCATTCATATGCAACCAGGGTGGACCCTGCTTAGCTAAGGAGACAAGTCATGCTTGCTACCATAAGACCAGTGTAACCCACACTTAAGCAGGTTACACAGATTGACTTTTATTAGAGAATGTTTAGCGTATGGTTTACAAAAGCAACAGTGAATAGAATTTCCCGATAAAACTTTATAGACATCTATAGATTGCTTTACTTTGCTTTAGATTACTACAGTGAACAATGTGCTATTATTTGGAAATAATTTCTAGAGGCCAATAAAGAGGTCACTGATCTTGCTATTGTCCTCATTAAAATATCAGATAAGGAGAACTGGGAAGAGAAAGCATTTTTCTACACTTTTCAGGCTAGATTGATAGACATTAATGGCCCAATCCACCAGAAACATCTCGTCTTTGAGCTCCACTGGCATGAACATGAACTTGGCTGTGCAAGAACACAAATGTATCTTCATGCATAGCTAGTTTATTTCTATGTTGTATGTGTAGAAGATATCCCCACTGACCTAATTCTATGCCATACTACTTCTATACTATCTACATTCCATAAAACAATGCTACATGTTATTAGGAATGCTTACTAACTTCTCTCATCTGAATTTCTTCTTGGATTGGGGGGCACTGATTGCCTGGTCTTGTCTGCAAAGTGACACGGATGTGTTAGCAAACTGCTATTCTTCCAGGTTTTATTTCTGAACTGTATAGAGACCACTGTGCATACATACTTTACCGTGTTTTGTAATTGCTTATGTTGATTTGTGTCTTTCTCCTCCTTCCCAGTTAACAGTGCAAACCAGGATTTGCACACTGTCTGGCTTTTGGGAGGAGGAATTCTCCAAAGTGCCCTTTCTACTCTCTCGTAGTGCATTATAGGCGCGGGTGTTGCCTCAGAGTAGGGGAAGGAAGGAAGTTTATTCATTCCCCACCTCCCCATATCAGTGGGAGCCAAAAGCCTGAGCCCCTCTCCGGGAGAGTGTCAGGCTCACAAACCCAGTCCCGACTGATCTGCTCATCCTCGGCAGCCTCTGCCTTAAATAAATCCCTGCATCTTGGATACTCCTCCCCATTTTTGGCCAGCTCCATCTTCCCTGGCCAGGCACATGTCCTGGACACCCAATCCCTGGCCTCCAGAGGGGGCTTATTCCCCAACTCCACCCCCTGCCTTATCATTCCTCCAGCTGCTTGCAGCTGTGGAGCTGCTTTCCTGGCTAGCCTCTCTCCACCAATCTGCTGCCTCTTGGCCGACACCTGCCCATCCCCCGGCAGCTGTGGCATGTCTCTCTAAATCCTCTCTGGCTTCTGAGAGGTAATTGCCAGGGCTGTCCTGGCATCTGGAGCCCCTGGCTTGTCTGGGCACTCTACTGGCTAGCCGGGCACACCTCCCTGTCTCAGGGAGGAGGGGAGGAAACCCCAACACACACATTGATGAACAGCACAAAAGAGCATCTTAGTTGATGATGCTCACCATTATTTTGTGCTCTTGTAGCTTTGCATTTTTTAAGCCACACTGAGAAAAGGCCATAAGGAAGGAAGGATGAGATACAATATCTTTAAATAGTTACATACATAAGTTGCATCAGTCCTTTTTATGCTGTGTTTCATCAGTGCACACAAGTATATGTGTCAGTAATCTAGATGTGGAGAAGAAGACACAATGAACAGAAGGAAAAGAAAAATTGCAAAAGACAGCACATGTACCAATTCAGTATTACTTTTAGAAATTCTTCATGTTAAATCAGAGAGAAGAAGGACCAGAACACAGTGCGGGGGGGGGGGGGGACCCATGCAACTATAATGGGGAATGGGAAAGATCTGGTCATCACTGTTTGTTCTGATTAACACCTTAATCCTCACCTTAAAACACCCCTGGTGCCAATGGAGTCAATATTGCACAAGCCCCTCATTATATCACTGTTGTTCTAATGCAGCAATTCTAAGAAACAAAGCAAGAAGGACAGCAATAGAAGGAAGGATGCTATGTGAATGATTCAAAAACCACAAGAAAAGTTTGCACCAGTTTGATGAATAGCAGTGAATGAGAAGGAAGGCCTTAGTGCTAAGCAGTTCCCACAAGCACTGGGCATTTGACTGCTAAGAATTATTGGGTCTAATGCCTAGTCAAATATTTGCAACCTCCAAGCTAGATAATCTTGCACATTGTTGTCTCCATCCCCTCCCTGCTTTCTTGTTCCTGTGCCAGAGGCTCCAGCACTGGTGTAAAAATCTTTGATGGCCACAGGGAGGGATCTACCTGGGCGTGCCTGAATAAATACTGTAACATATTATGAGGAAATGAATCACTAATTTAGCCTAATTTTGTCCAGATTTTACATATCCAAAGAAATATGTTACGGAAGAAAAGAAGACTGCATATTTTCAACTTGCTAAATGTTCAGAGGCAATGAGAAGCAGAAGAAAACAAGAGGTATCCTTTGTTTTCACCAAGGTAAGGCAATTGTCTCTAGCTTTAGACACTAAGCACTTTCAGCTAAGTGAGTTGTCAAATTTTTTCCATTATGACCCTCTATTTTCACATGTTCCCAAATGTTTGACCTTTGGAGAGATTCCCCCCTACCCCATGTTTCCAGGCTAAAGTCAAAGATACACAACATTTGACCAAAATTATTTCAGCAACTGAAGCTTCTGCTTCTGCTAGACCTGTTTTTCTGGCATGCAGGTCATCAAAGGATGAAAAACCATCCTTTGCTTTGGGCAAGTACAATCGGTATACAAATTTGTTTATTTATTTATTTAAAATATTTCTATACGGCCCAAAACTTGTGTCTATGAACTAGAAGTTCAGTTTAGTTATCATGATTAATAGACACAGATAGTTGTGTGCTCCATGAATTTGGCTAATCCCATTTAAAATCCATCTGAGCCTGTGGCCTTGGTGAGTGTTTCATACATTAGCTTTGCCAAGGTTCGCTTAGGCTTTCCTTGCAGACACATGGGCATTGTACTGGAGGGAGGGAAGGAAGGGCCTGCTTTCTTCTTCCTATGACTAGATGAGTGCTATTTAGGGAAGGGAGAGGTTTGGGGGTTGCGGGAGCTGGGTAGGTAGGAAGGAGGAGGTTTGGGAGCTGGGTGAGTGAGGGGGGGTCAGCAGGGAATTCTGCTTTGGATCAGACGTTTATCTGAGCTAGAGAATAATTCAGTAACCTCATAATAATCATCTCCTCTTTGAGGTGAGCATGATAAGCCACCAAAGCTGACATCCAGACCTGGCCCTGGTGAGCAGTGCCAGCATTTCTGCTTTCTGTTAGGGATATGCATTTTTTTTTTTTAACAAAGGGAACCTGAACTAAATATTTAGGGCTCACTCCATTCATTCTCAAGTTCCATTCATTCCAAAATAAATGGGCTGGGAAATGTTTGGAATGAATGGGGACTGAATAGGTATCAATTTTTGGAAGCCCTATTCATTTTCTATTCATCTGTGGACATTTAAAAAGAAAAAAAACCCAATGCCTTTGTTTTAACCACTGCTTCTGTCAGTGGCAGCAGGAGCTGCAATTCACAGCTACCACCTAGAATACTCATTCAACCATGGGATGCAATTAGAAATGGGCAAAATAATTCTAAAAAGTATTTTAAGTACAAAATACAAAAATATTGAAAATAGGTATTTTAGTTACTGCCCACCTCTGGATGCAATGTCACCTGAGTAAAAAAAAATGGCTGCTGCCATGACAAAATGGCAGCCACAAATAAAATGACAATCTGAAGAAGATGATCTTATGGTTTGTTTACCTTAATCAACTTCACTAGGCATGCAAATAATAATTATTAAGTATTATTGATATTATTAATAATAAATATTAATAATAGTTAGCATTTGTATAGCGCTTAAGTGCTTCACTAGAATTATTTCATTGTAGATCTTAAAACAACTGTGTAAGGTAAGAAAGCATTATTATCCCCATTTTGCAGCTGAGGGAACTGAGAGGGGTTGGCAAGCCTAACTGGCCACCTAATGAGTTCATAGCAAGGGTGATATTCAGACCAGGGATTCAGAGCTGATTCTTAGCTGAGTATCTTCACGAATATACTTCACCTACTCTTGGGTATGAGTTCATTTAAAGGGCTTAGAGGAAAAAGAAACAAAATTTCCAGATATCCATCATTGCATCTAACTCTGGTCAGTTTGTTTTTCATAAACAAATTGACTCTTCTCAAGAATAAGTTTGGACTAAGCTCATGAGCAAAATCACGACATAGTCAGAAGTGATGGTGAGGCAGGGGGCTGCCACATGGGTCATGAGATTGCACAGCAGCAAGTTTCTAGAGATGGTTCCCTGCGACATCTGCTTGGGCAAGATGTTACTTGTTATGGTCCAGGAAGAGTGAGTGGGAGAAAAAAAGTGTTTTCAAAGTGCCACTGTTTTATTATACTTAATGCATTTCAGGGGGAAAATCCTTCATCAAGAGCTATTTGAATGGCTCACATGCTCTACTAGGACCTTGTTCATTTGTTTTTAGAGGACCCCCTCCCCGTGCATTAGATTGCCCTTTGTTTTTTGCAGGGGGGAACCTAGAATAAATCAACAAGATCCCAGTAGAGTGTGTGAGCCATTCAGACAGTCCCTGTTGAAGGATTTGCTCCAAAACACGTTGGGCACAATAAAACTGGGGTGTTTTGTGAAAGCTTTTCTCCCAATCATGATTCCTTTTTAACCAGGTGTCCCTCTCCCATCTATATATATAATTCTCCAAGGCATACCCATGGCTAATCCCATGCGTGGCAGCTCTTGCAAGAGTTCACAAGCAGAAGCACTGTGCTTACTGGACAGTGGAGATTCCATATGCAGATAGGGAGGAGGATCCTGTGATGGTTAAGGTCAGTTGGAATGCAGCTGTTATTGGTTGGAAGATGTTCTTGATTGTAGAGGAGAGGAGAGAATATATATATATATATTTCAGGAGAAGGAGGCTAATTGGGTGAATTAGATCAGGAAATAAGATGAACAAGATCTGTTAACTCAGGAAGTAGAGAGAGAGGGAGGGAGGAAGAGAAGGAAGGAAGGAAAGAAAGACAGGGGAAGAGCAAGTGGAGGAGAGAGAAAGAGAGAAAAAGAAGGGAGGGGAAGAGAGAAGGAAGGAAGGGCAAGGGACGGCCTCGAGCCTGTCAGTGGCCTGAGGGGAACGAGTGGTCATGGCAGTGGCAACAGTGAGGAAGGGACCGGCCAACCACTACTTCTGCTGCTCCTACGGGGAGGAGCAGGAGCGGGGCTCAGGTGACGGTGAGGAGGTCTCTGGGGATAGGGGGCTGCAGCTTGGCCAATGGGCACCACAACGCTGCAGTCGTAACCAAGAGGGTTGAGGGGGGAGGAGTAGAGGAGTGACTAAGAGGGGTGAGGGGGATGGAAGCCTCGGGATGGAAAAGGAGGAGCAGGAGTGCAGCTCAGGTGAGGGTGGAGAGATCTCTGAGGTGAGGGGGGCTGTGGCAGGGGATGAGGGGAGCAATCAAGTACTAGCGTGCAGATGCTCTGCACAGGTTAAGCTAGTTTATGATAATTGGCCCTGTCACATTTTTGTCCAAATGACGTTTGATTGCAAAACTTGTTTAAATATCTGTGTTATCACACTGTGTGGCAAAATCCATGTTTACCTAACAGACTGTGGTGATTCTAAAAAGTCCTCTGCAAAATATCCGGTAAATAATATTTCTTGTCATTATCAGCACATATGCCAAAAATAATGAACTGTGTTTATCAGTTTTGACTTACTGAAGTCTGTTAGGATACTATTGTGCAGGGATTTTATAAATGACCTTAAAATGTGCATCTTATCCAGTGGTATCAACACACATTTCCATTAAAGGGAGGAGGGGGTAGAAAAAGTGAAGTTACATCTGAAAGCCTGTTTTTAATTAACCACCACTTCTCCTTTAAATGACCTTGCTGTGTCAAAATATTTCTGCAAATATTGTTTCTGAGATCAGTTACTTATCTCAAACCACTACAAAGACTGACAACAAGGTACTGCATATTAATACTGCAGAGATATCATCTTGTTATTGCAGGGAGGTTTTCCTCCCAAAGGATTTTTAAGTACATTTTACGTGGGGTTTCTAACTATGGGCAAGTTGTCCTCTGGTATGGAGCATTGCCTGGAGAGCAGTTTATATGTATTTAATAAAAATACAATTACAGTGCCTGGAAGTAATTAATCAGGCCTTGTTCATCTATGCACTGAAGATCATTTGCACATCTCTTGAAGTATGAATTGATTTCAAAACCCATGCCAGCACATGCCATTTTGCTGACTAGAGCAGAACACCCAATAGCTCCTCTCCCCTCCCTTCCCCTCTCCTTTTTTCCCCTTGAAAATTACACATCCCCACACCATCTTTCTTAAAAATATTTTCCCCTTCCTTTTCTATTAGGAAGGGGAAAGCAAAAGCAGTGTGGTCCATTTTGCTTTCCTTCCTCTTCAGGCCATCCATGGCAGTGATGCTGGGTGGGCTGCTCTACCACCTTGAAAGCTAGCCCACAGTCTGCCACCTGAGGCAGCCTGCTTCACCCTGCTCCATAGCAGGGCCAGCTCTGTCCATTCCAGTCTTAGAGATCTGTGCATGGTTAAAAACTATATTCACCAGAAATATTTGCCCAGAAGAAGAATATCCTTCTAGTCCTCAGTAGTACATCACTGGCTAATACAAAGCAATAGGGTTTCTAATATTAATAAATGTATTAAAATTATAAATCCCTACATAAAGACAATATACATAAAGGTTTTATGGACTGAGCCCTTGCATTAAATTGCATTAGAGCTAAAATTTAAAGTATTTGTTCCATTAAAATGTGGTGGAATTAGCATATTTAAAGCTGTATTTTGTTTCATGTACAAAAAGGAGACCTTAGAATGATGGCAAACACTAGACCATCAATTAAAATAATAGATGTTTATATTAGTATAAGAAAAACCAACCAAAAGGACAATCTGCTATTCCAGTATCCAAATGACCAAAAATAGATCAAGGATATCTGAATAGACTTGTAAATTTTAAGGAATTGTCATTCTATCCATCTATCTATCCACCACTCAAAACTCAATTTTGAATGATAGAACCACTGTATCAAAGCCAGTGCTAGAAATTCCCAATTGAAAATGTGTATATAAACTGTGATGGTGTTCCAAGTAAGATCCATATATGAGCAAGAAATTGGATTTGTCTTATAAACTGAAGTATAAATTGAAAATGGTGATTGAATTAGCAGCCACTGGAGAAAAATCCTTATTGCTGTAATTTGCTCCTTTGTTCACAATTTTACTTATAGAATCCAGACTTTAAAGCAGATCTTCTGAGCACTTCACCAGAAAATATGTTACAAGGAAAGGAAAACTATAAAGTGCTGAGCTTCTTTTGGATCTGAAAAACAGTTAAGAGAAAAGTGGAGACATACTGCTAAATGGGTGTAGGTATAACCAATTAGTTTCTATACATGAGAGGAAATTCTGAGGTTTGATTAAAATTCTGCTGTGCGGACAAAGACATAGATTCAATTTCTAAGCTGCATTTCAGCTTCTTTTGAATGGAAGCAGTGGGTGACATTTAGACTAAGTTACTCAGTAGCAGTACTTGGGAATTAAGGACTACGAGTCATGCTTGCTACCACAAGACCAGCTCTCCTCTCTGGATCGTTTGGGGCGAAGGTAGGTGCTATTCTGCCTTTCCCCCTCCCGCACTCCTTGCCCCTTGTGCACAACCATGTGCACAGTCATGTGCACGGCCTCGGTATCTTCTAAAATCCAGTCTGTTGGGGAGCAAGAGTAGCTCGAAAGTAAATCATGCATTACATTGTAAATTTGGCAAGAAAGGAATTCAGCAACATCTCTATGTACTCTAATGGGAAGAAGCCGATTAGACTGAAAGAGGATGGTTCACCCTTATTGAAGAAAGGGCCCTGAGACTGCCTTAAAGGTACCAGAGGTTCTTCCAGTAACAATCTGACACAACCCCGCAAGACAGCTGAACCAGAAGGAGGGTCATGTGCTGAAATGCAAGGGCCAGGTGATTGCTTTTATCCTATGAAATTCTGAGAGGAACATTTTAAGAGTGAGGGGAACAAATGGTGAATAGTGTTCTGTAACCACTCTGGTTGTTATAACTTCACTTTCGCATATGCAAATTTGAACATTTTACAGAACTTCAGAAGACACTATTGAGAACTAAAACACTGAAGCCTGAAAGTGACAAGACATGTATTCATGATTTTTAAAAACCCAGTTTTTCTAATCCCATAATATATATGCTTCAAAACACACACACACACACACACACACACACACACACACACACACACCCCCCTAAATGAACTGGAAGTTTGCTTAAAGCAAACTTTTCATTACTGATTAAGGGTGCCTTTTCTGAGTTTAATCCTGCTCCCAGATAAGTCAAATTTAATTCTCAAAATCTGTTTTTAATTCCTAGCAAGTATCTCTATTAGGGCTTAAAGAGTGCAGTGCTTAACCAATATTAAGTTAATTATTAACTAATTTGTGCTAATTAACCAAGATAAAAACTGTGCATGGACAGTGTTTTATCTTGCTCATGGACTGGTTGCATAAACTGCAACCTTCAGGTGGTATTTCAGACTTTATAGCTACTATTTTGGCGGATAGCCAGTTCGAACATCCTGAATTTCTTAGACAGAAAAAGCATGCAAAATGCACATGAATTGTCACATGTAAAGACTGCAGATATTTCTCCTTTGTTGTGTGCACGTGTACTGAAAAACCAAGATTGGTTGTAGCTCTCTTACATATATGTATCACATCTGTACCTCTCATGTATGTACCACAAAACAGACATGTGTATAAGTATCACAGGGGATAATTTACAAATGCTTGTCTAACAAGCAGAAGGTTGCTGGTTCGAATCGCTGCTGGTACTATATCGGGCACACTTGACCTTACTTTATCTTACTGTATCATGCTGTTGCCTACAAGAATGTGCTTTCTATACAGGAATCGAAAACAAAGCCTTGTGCTACCCTTAGAAGGGTTGTAGCTCAGTAGCTGAACATCTGCTTTGAGCATGAGTCTTAGTAGAAGGTCCTAGGTTCAGTCGCTAGCATCTCCAGATAAGGCTAAGAAAGACTCCTGCTTGAAACCCTGAAGTGCAGCTGTCAGTGAAGGCAATACTGACAAAGAAGAACTGACTCAGTATAAGGCACTTCATATGTAAAAACTTACAGAGTTATTATAGCATAGTTTTTCATGGACTAGAGCCTACTTCAGTCAGAGGAAACTCGTAACATTTGAAATCATCTCATTCTCATGCTGTCCAGTTCTCATACTGCTGAACCAGGACAATGAAGTTATGATCTTGCTCAAAGAATAAAGCCTTATATTTTGGAGTGTTTTCCTCACCCAAGGGCAGATTCCTATAACC
Organism: Hemicordylus capensis; assembly: GCF_027244095.1. Taxonomy (NCBI): domain Eukaryota; kingdom Metazoa; phylum Chordata; class Lepidosauria; order Squamata; family Cordylidae; genus Hemicordylus; species Hemicordylus capensis. The sequence goes on along the minus strand of NC_069659.1, from coordinate 92,147,771 downwards.
ATTTAGTCCTGCTAACTGAGCAAAGAGGCACCTTTCAAAGTGATGTATTTAGCAAGAAGGGGTGGGGGAGCAACTGTCCCTATCCAACCTCAGCACAGTATCCCTCCAGTGGTTGTTGCTGGTGTCTACCTTATGGTTGTTTGTTAGTTTTTTAGACTGTGAGCCATTTTGAGACTGCTTATTTCTCTGCTGTGTAAACTGCTTTGATAACTTTTTGTTGAATAGCACTATATAAATATTTGTAATGATCATACTTTGCCTACCCCATAAT